>NC_057801.1:735624076-735880855 GCF_018294505.1 Triticum aestivum
CCGCCAATTCCAACCAAGATACAAGAAAACAGGCACCACCACCACCATCTGCCAAGAGTACACCTTCCAGTTCCGCACAGAGCTTTTCTTCATCCATGGCATCAACAGGGCAAACACATGATATTATTTGTCATCGTTGCAAGGGTGGAGATCATTATGCGAGAGAATGCCCATCTAAGCGTGTGATGATTGCTACTGAGGATGGTGGGTATGAGTCTGCTAGTGACTATGATGAGGAGACTTTAGCTCTTATTACAAGTGAAGAACACGGTGGATATGATTCTGATCATGAGATGCAATACATGGCTGCTGAAGATGCTGACAGGTATGAATGTTTAGTTGCTCAACGTGTTTTGAGTGTGCAGGTTACACAAGCTGAGCAAAATCAGAGGCATAATTTGTTCCATACAAAGAGAGTTGTGAAGGAACATTCCGTCCACGTCATCATTGATGGAGGGAGTTGCAACAACTTGGCTAGCATGGAGATGGTGGAGAAGCTATCTCTCACCACAAGACCACATCCACATCCTTACTATATCCAATGGTTCAATAACAGCGGCAAGGTTAAGGTAACGCGTGTTGTTCGTGTGCATTTTACTATCTCTATATATGCTGATTATGTTGATTGTGATGTGGTACCCATGCAAGCATGTTCCTTATTACTTGGTAGACCATGGCAATTTGATAAAAATTATGTACACCATGGTAGAAACAATCAGTATACTCTTGTTCATAAGGATAAAAATATTACTTTACTTCCTATGACTCCTGATTCCATTTTGAAAGATGATATTAATAGAGCTAATAAAGCAAAACAGGAGAAAAATAAGAGTGAAAATCGGATTGTGGCAAAAGAATTTGAGCAACAAATGAAGCCTAATAATAAACCATCTAGCGTTGCTTTTGAAATTAAATTGAAAAGTGCATGTTTACTTGCCACCAAATCTAATATTGATGATCTAGATTGCAACAAATCTGTTTGCTATGCTTTTGTGTGCAAATAGACATTATTTTCATTTGAGGGCGTGCCTTCCTCTTTGCCTCCTGCTGTCACTAACATTCTGCAGGATTTCACTGACGTCTTTCCACAAGACGTGCCACCGGGATTACCACCTATTCGAGGGATTGAGAATCAAATTGACTTAATTCCCGGTGCATCATTACCCAACTGTGCACCATACCGTACCAATCCAGAGGAGACGAAGGAGATTATGCGTCAAGTACATAAGCTACTCAACAAAGGTTATATACGCGAATCCCTTAATCCTTGTGTTGTTCCTATCATTTTAGTACCGAAAAAGGATGGTACATCGCATATGTGTGTTGATTATAGTGGCATCAATAATATTACTATTTGTTATCGTCATCCTATTCCTAGGCTAGATGATATGCTTGATGAATTGAGTGGCTCTACAATATTCTCCAAAGTTTATTTGTGTAGTGGATACCATCAAATTCGTATGAAATTGGGAGATGAATGGAAAACAACATTTAAAACCAAGTTTGGATCATATCAGTGGTTAGTCATGACTTTTGGGTTAACTAATGCACCTAGTACCTTCATGAGATTAATGAACGAAGTTTTACGTGCTTTCATTGGACGATTTGTGGTAGTCTATTTTATGATATACTGATTTATAGCAGATCTTTGGAGGAACATTTGGAACATTTACGTGTTGTCTTTATTGCTTTACGTGATTCACGTTTGTTTGGTAACCTTGGGAAGTGCACCTTTTGCACCAACCGAGTATCTTTTCTTGGCTTTGTTGTTACTCCACAGGGAATTGAAGTTGATAAAGTCAAGATTGAAGCTATTGAGAGTTGGCCGCAGCCCAAAACGGTCACAGAAGTGAGGAGTTTTCTTGGACTCGCTGGTTTCTATAGGCGTTTTGTGAGAGATTTCAGCACCATTGCTGCACCTCTCAATGAGCTTACAAAGAAGGATGTGTCTTTTGTTTGGGTACCGCATAGGAAGAAGCCTTCACGGTATTGAAAGATAAGTTGACACATGCTCCTTTACTCCAACTTCCTGATTTTAATAAGACTTTTGAGCTTGAATGTGATGCTAGTGGAATTATATTAGGAGGTGTGTTATTACAAGATGACAAACCTGTTGCATACTTTTCTGAAAAATTGAGTGGGCCTAGTCTGAATTATTCTACTTATGATAAAGAACTATATGCTCTTGTTCGGACTTTAGAAACATGGCAACATTATTTATGACCCAAAGAATTTGTTATACATTCTGATCATGAATCTTTGAAATATATTAGAAGTCAAGCTAAACTGAATCGTAGACATGCTAAATGGGTTGAATTCATTGAGACTTTACCTTATGTCATTAAACACAAGAAGGGTAAGGAAAATGTTATTGCTGATGCATTGTCTCGTCGCTATACTATGCTTTCACAACTTGACTTCAAAATATTTGGTTTGGAGACCATCAAAGATTAATATGTGCATGATGCTGATTTTAAAGATGTATTGCAGAATTGTAAAGAAGGAAGAATATGGAACAAGTTTGTCGTTAATGATGGATTTGTGTTCCATGCTAACAAGCTATGCATTCCAGCTAGCTCATTTCGTCTTTTGTTGTTGCAGGAGGCGCGTGGAGGAGGATTAATGAGACACTTTGGCGCGAAGAAGATGGAGGATATACTTGCTACACATTTATTTTGGCCAAAGATGAGATGGGATGTTGAGCGTTTTGTTGCTCGCTGCACTACATGTCAAAAATCTAAGTCACGACTCAATCCTCATGGGTTATATATGCCTTTGCCTGTACCTAGTGTTCCTTGGTAGGATATATCTATGGACTTTGTTTTAGGTTTACCTCAAACAAAGAAGGGGAGGGATAGCATATTTGTTGTCGTGGATAGATTCTCGAAAATGGCACACTTTATACCATGTCATAAAAGTGATGATGATGTTAATGTTGCTGATTTGTTCTTTCATGAAATTATTCGCTTGCATGGTGTGCCAAATACTATTGTTTCAGATCGTGATACTAAATTTCTTAGCCACTTTTGAAGATGTTTATGGGCTAAGTTGGGAATTAACTGCTTTTTAGTACTACTTGTCACCCCCAAACTGATGGACAAACTGACGTAGTCAATAGAACATTGTCTACTATGCTTAGGGCTGTTTTGAAGAATAACAAGAAAATGTGGGAAGAATGCTTGCCTCATATTGAATTTGCTTATAATCGTTCATTACATTCTACTACTAAGATGTGCCCTTTTGAAATTGTGTATGGTTTCCTTCCTCGTGCACCTATTGATTTGTTGCCTCTTCCATCTTTGGAGAAGGTAAATTTTGACGCTAAACAAGATGTTGAATTGATCTTAAAAATGCATGAGTTAACTAAGGCGAACAATGAGCGTATAAATGCTAAATATAAACTTACTGGAGATAAGGGTAGAAAACGTGTTGTCTTTGCACCTGGAGATCTTGTTTGGTTACATTTGTGTAAGTATAGATTTCCTGATTTGCGCAAATCAAAGCTAATGCCACGTGCTGATGGTCCATTTAAGGTGTTAGAGAAAATAAATGATAATGCATATAAACTTGAGCTGCTGATACGTCCATTTTGCATCATGCTTTTATATCAATATTTATTGCATTATGGGCTGTTATTACACATTATATCTCAATACTTATGGCTATTCTCTCTTGTTTTACAAGGTTTACCATGAAGAGGGGGGATGCCGGCAGCTGGAATTCTGGTTGGAAAAGGAGCAAACGTTGGAAACCTATTCTGCACAACTCCAAAAGACCTGAGACTCCACAAAACAACCTTTTGGATTTATTAAGAAATTATGAGCAAAAGAAATAGGCCAGGGGGCCCACACACTGTCCAGGAGACAGGGGCGCGCCCTAGGGGGGCGCCCCCTATCTCTTGGGCCCCCTGGTGGGCTTCCGGCGGCCATCTTCTGCTATATGAAGGGTTTTGTCCTGGAAAAAATCGTGGGCAAGCTTACGGGACGAAACTCCGCCGCCACGAGGCGGAACCTTGGCGGAATCAATCTAGGGCTCTGGCGGAGCTGTTCTGTCGGGGACACTTCCCTCCGGGAGGGGGAAATCATCACCAACGATCCTCTCATCGGGAGGGGGTCAATCTCCATCAACATCTTCACCAGCAC
Source organism: Triticum aestivum (assembly GCF_018294505.1). Lineage (NCBI taxonomy): Eukaryota > Viridiplantae > Streptophyta > Magnoliopsida > Poales > Poaceae > Triticum > Triticum aestivum. The sequence continues at coordinate 735,628,219 of NC_057801.1, forward strand.
CATCTCATCTCAAAACCCTAGTTCATCTCTTGTATCCAATCTTGTATCAAAACCACAAATTGGTACCTGTGGGTTGCTAGTAGTGTTGATTACTCCTTGTAGTTGATACTAATTGGTTTATTTGGTGGAAGATCATATGTTCAGATCCTTCATGCATATTATTACACCTCTAATTATGAACATGGATATGCGTTGTGAGTAGTTACGTTTGTTCCTGAGGACGTGGGTGAAGTCTTGCTATTAGTAGTCATGTGAATTTGGTATTCGTTTGATATTTTGATGAGATGTATGTTGTCTCTCCTCTAGTGGTGTTATGTGAATGTCGACTACATGATACTTCACCATTATTTGGGCCTAGAGGAAGGCATAAGGAAGTAATAAGTAGATGATTGGTTGCTAGAGTGACAGAAGCTTAAACCCTAGTTTATACATTGCTTCATTAGGGGTTGATATGGACCCATATGTTTAATGTTGTGGTTAGGTTTACCTTAATACTCATTTTTGTAGTTGTGGATGATTGCAATAGGGGTTAATCATAAGTGGGATGCTTGTCCATGTTAGGGAAGTACCCAAGTGCCAGCCCACCCACATATCAAATTATCAAAGTACCGAACACGAATCTTATGAATGTGATGAAAACTAGCTTGACGATAATTCCCAATGTGTCCTCGGGAGCTTCTTCCTTATTATTAGAATTTGTCCAGGCTTATCCTTTGCTACATAAAGGATTGGGCCACCTTTCTGCACTTTATTTACTTTCTGCTCGTTACTATTTATCTTACCACAAAACTATCTATCACCAACTATTTCAGTGCTTGCAGAGAAAACCTTACTGAAAACCACTTATCATTTCCTTCTGCTCCTCGCTGGGTTCGACACTCTTACTTATCGAAAGGACTATGATAGATCCCCTACACTTGTGGGTTATCAAGACTCTTTTCCGGCGCCGTTGCCGGGGAGCGTAGCGCTCTTGGTGAGTGGAACTTGGTAAGGAAACATTTATATAGTGTGCTGAAATTTTCTGTTAGTTGTCACTATGGAAACTAATCCTTTGAGTGGCTTGTTTGGGGTATCTTCACCCCAACCAGAAGAGCAAAGAGATGCTCCTCAACCTACTGAACCTTATGAAAATATTCACTTTGAGATTCCTTTGGGTATGATAGAAAAACTGCTAGCTAATCCTTTTGCAGGAGACGGAACATTGCATCCCGACTTACACCTTATCTTTGTGGATGAAGTTTGTGGATTATTTAAGCTTGCAGGTATTCCCGATGATGTTGTCAAAAGGAAGGTCTTCCCTTTATCTTTGAAGGGATATGCAATGACATGGTATAGGCTATGTGATGATACGAGATCTTGGAATTATAAGCGATTAAAGTTGGAATTTCACCAGAAGTTCTATCCTATGCATCTTGTTCATCGTGATCGTAATTACATATATAATTTCTGGCCTCGCGAAGGAGAAAGCATCGCTCAAGCTTGGGGGAGGCTTAAGTCAATGTTATATTCATGCCCCAATCATGAGCTCTCTCGGGAAATGATTATTCAGAATTTTTATGCTTGGCTTTCTCTTGATAATCGCAACTTGCTCGATACTTCCTGTGCTGGTTCCTATATGCTGAAGACTATTGATTTCAAATGGGACTTATTGGAAAGAATTAAACGCAACTCTGAAGATTGGGGTTCCGACGATGGTAAGGAGTCAGGTATGACACCTAAATTTGATTGTGTTAAATCTTTTATGGATACCGATGCTTTCCATGGATTTAGCTCTAAGTATGGACTTGACTCTGAGATAGTAGCTACTTTTTGTGAAACTTTTGCTACTCACGTTGATCTCCCTAAAGAGAAGTGGTTTAAATATAATCCTCCTGTTGAAGTGAAAGTAGTTGCACATATTACAGTCGAAGAGAAGATTATTACATATAGTGATCCTATTATTCCTGCTGCTTATGTTGAAAAACCTCCTTTTCCTGTTAGGATAAAAGATCATGTTAAAGCTTTGACTGTTGTTCGTAAGAGTAATACTAGGACCTATACACCTCCTGAGCAAATTAATGTTGAACCTAGTATTGCTATGATTAAAGATCTCTTGGATGAGGATTTAGATGGGCATGTTATCTCTTTCTTGGGTGAAACAACTAATATTGCTAGACCTGATACTAAGACACGTAGACCTATTGTAGGCACACCTGTTATTTTTGTTAAAATAGGAGATCATTGTTATCATGGTTTATGTGATATGGGTGCTAGTGCTAATGCGATACCTTATGATCTTTATAAAGAAATTATGCACGATATTGCACCTGTTGAACTAGAAGATATCGATGTTACTATTAAGCTTGCCAATATGGACACCATTAAACCTATTGGGATTGTTAGAGATGTTGAAGTCTTGTGTGGGAAGATTAAATACCCTGCTGATTTTCTTGTTCTTGGTTCCCCACACTGTCCCATTATTTTTGGTAGACCCTTCTTGAATACTGCTAGTGCTAAGTGATTATTGGCTTAGATGGTATGTCTCATGAGTTTAATTTCGCTAAGTTTAGTAGACAACATCGTGAAAAGGAACCATCTAGTAAGGATGAAATTATTGGTCTTTCTTCCATTGTTGTTCCTCCAACTGATCCGTTAGAACAATATTTGCTAGACCATGAAAATGATATGTTTATGATGGAAAGGGAAGAAATAGATGAAGGGTTCCTTAAACAAGAACCTATGCTAAAACATAATCTTCCCGTTGAAATTCTTGGGGATCCCCCTCCACCCAAGGGTGATCCCGTGTTTGAACTCAAACCATTACCTGATAATCTTAAGTATGCTTATCTTGATGAAAAAGAAATATATCATGTTATTATTAGTGCTAACCTTTCAGAGAAAGAAGAAGAAAGATTATTGAAAACTCTGAAGAAGCACCGAGCTGCTATTGGATATACCCTGGATGATCTTAAGGGCATTAGTCCCACATTATGACAACACAAAATTTCAGTGGAGAAAGATGCCAAACCAGTTAGAGATCCTCAAAGACGATTAAATCCCAAAATGAAGGAAGTGGTAAGAAAGGAGATACTAAAACTCCTTGAGGCAGGTATTATTTATCCCGTTGCTGATAGTGAATGGGTAAGCCCTGTCCATTGTGTCCCTAAAAAGGGAGGTATTACCGTTGTTCCTAATGATAAAGATGAATTGATCCGGCAAAGAATTATTACAGGCTATAGGATGGTAATTGATTTCCGTAAGTTAAATAAAGCTACTAAGAAAGATCATTACCCTTTACCTTTTATTGATCAAATGCTAGAAAGGCTATCCAAACACACACATTTCTGCTTTCTAGATGGTTATTCTGCCTTCTCTCAAATACCTGTATCAGCGGGAGATCAATCTAAAACTACTTTTACATGCCCTTTTGGTACTTTTGCTTATAGACGTATGCCTTTTGGTTTATGTAATGCACCTGCTACCTTTCAAAGATGCATGATGGCTATATTTTCCGATTTTTTGTGAAAAGATTTGTGAGGTATTCATGGATGACTTCTCCGTCTATGGATCCTCTTTTGATGATTGTTTGAGCAACCTTGACCGAGTTTTGCAGAGATGCGAATGTTGGGGAACGTAGTAATTTCAAAAAAAATCCTACACACATGCAAGATCATGGTGATGCATAGCAACGAGAGGGGAGAGTGTTGTCCACGTACCCTCGTAGACTGAAAGCAGAAGCGTTATGACAACGCGGTTGATGTAGTCGTACGTCTTCCCGATCCGACCGATCCAAGCACCGAACGTACGGTACCTCCGAGTTCAGCACACGTTCAGCTCGATGACGATCCCCGGACTCCGATCCAGCAGGGTGTCGGGGATGAGTTCCGTCAGCACGACGGCGTGGTGACGATGATGATGTTCTACCGATGCAGGGCTTCGCCTAAGCACCGCTATGATATGACCGAGGTGGAATATGGTGGATGGGGGCACCGCACACGTCTAAGGAACGATCACGAAGATCAACTTGTGTGTTATGGGGTGCCCCCCTGCCCCCGTATATAAAGGAGGGAGGGAGGAGGTGTGGCTGGCCCCCTAGGGGTGCGCCTGGAGGAGTCCTACTCCCACTGGGAGTAGGACTCCCCCCTCTTGCCTTGGTGGAGAAGGAAAGGGGGGAGGGGAAAGAGGAAAGGGGGGCGCCGCCCCCCACCTTCCTTGTCCTATTCAGACTAAGTGGGGAGGGGGCGCGCGGCCTTCCCTGGCCGGCCCTCCTCTTCTCCCTCATGGCCCATGTAGGCCCATTAACCCCCGGGGGGGTTCCGATAATCCCCCGGTACTCCGGTAAAATCCCGATTTCACCCGGAATGTTTCCGATATCTAAATATAGCTTCCAATATATCAATCTTTATGTCTCGACCATTTCGAGACTCCTCATCATGTCCGTGATCACATCCGGGACTCCGAACAACCTTCGGTACATCAAAACTTATAAACTCATAATAAAACTGTCATTGTAACGTTAAGCGTGCGGAACCTACGGGTTCGAGAACTATGTAGACATGACCTAGAACTATTTCCGGCTAATAACCAATAGCGGAACCTGGATGCTCATATTGGCTCCTACATATTCTACGAAGATCTTTATCGGTCAAACCGCATAACAACATACGTTGTTCCCTTTGTCATCGGTATGTTACTTGCCGGAGATTCGATCGTCCGTATCCAATACCTAGTTCAATCTTGTTACCAGCAAGTCTCTTTACTCGTTACGTAATGCTTCATTCCGTAACTAACTCAATAGCTACATTGCTTGCAAGGCTTATAGTGATGTGCATTACCGAGAGGGCCCAGAGATACCTCTCCGACAATCGGAGTGACAAATCCTAATCTCAAAATACGCCAACTCAATGTACCTTCGGAGACACCTGTAGAGCTCCTTTATAATCACCCAGTTATGTTGTGACGTTTGGTAGCACACAAAGTGTTCCTACGGTAAACGGGAGTTGCATAATCTCATAGTTGAGGGAACTTTGTATAAGTCATGAAGAAAGCAATAGCAACATACTAATCGATCAAGTGCTAGGCTAACGGAATGGGTCAAGTCAATCACATCATTCTCCTAATGATGTGATCCCGTTAATCAAATGACAACACATGTTTATGTTTAGGAAACATAAGCATCTTTGATTAATGAGCTAGTCAAGTAGAGGCATACTAGTGACATTATGTTTGTCTATGTACTCACACATGTATTATGTTTCCGGTTAATACAATTCTAGCATGAATAATAAACATTTATCATGATATGAGGAAATAAATAATAACTTTATTATTGCCTCTAGGGCATATTTCCTTCAGTCTCCCACTTGCACTAGAGTCAATAATCTAGATTACACAGTAATGATTCTAACACCCATGGAGTCTTGGTGCTGATCATGTTTTGCTCGTGGAAGAAGCTTAGTCAACGAGTCTGCATCATTCAGATCCGTATGTATCTTGCAAATTTCTATGTCTCCCACCTGTACTTGATCCCGGATGGAATTGAAGCGTCTCTTGATGTGCTTGGTCCTCTTGTGAAATCTGGATTCCTTTGCCAAGGCAATTGCACAAGTATTGTCACAGAAGATCTTCATTGGTCCCGATGCACTAGGTATGACACCTAGATCGGAAATGAACTCCTTCATCCAGACTCCTTCATTTGCTGCTTCCGAAGTAGCTATGTACTCCGCTTCGCATGTAGATCCCGCCACAACGCTTTGTTTAGAACTGCACCAACTTACAGCTCCACTGTTCAATAAAAACACGTATCCGGTTTGCGATTTAGAATCGTCCGGATCAGTGTCAAAGCTTGCATTGACGTAACCATTTACGACTAGCTCTTTGTCACCTCCATAAACGAGAAACATATTCTTAGTCCTTTTCAGGTATTTCAGGATGTTCTTGACCGATGTCCAGTGATCCACTCCTGGATTACTTTGGTACCTCCCTGCTAAACTTATTGCTAAGCATACATCAGTTCTGGTACACAGCATTGCATACATGATAGAGCCTATGGCTGAAGCATAGGGAACATCTTTCATTTTCTCTCTATCTTTTATTGTGGTCGGGCATTGAGTCTGACTCAACTTCACACCTTGCAATACAGGCAAAAACCCTTTCTTAGCATGATCCATTTTGAACTTTTTCAAAACTTTATCAAGGTATGTGCTTTTGTGAAAGTCCAATTAAGCGTCTTGATCTATCTCTATAGATCTTGATGCCTAATATGTAAGCAGCTTCACCGAGGTATTTCATTGAAAAACTTTTATTCAAGTATCCCTTTATGCTATCCAGAAATTCTATATCATTTCCAATTAACAATATGTCATCTACATATAATATCAGAAATGCTACAGAGCTCCCACTCACTTTCTTGTAAATACAGGCTTCTCCAAAAGTCTATATAAAACCATATGCTTTGATCACACTATCAAAGCGTTTATTCCAACTCCAAGATGCTTGCACCAGTCCATAAATGGATCGCTGGAGCTTGCACACTTTGTTAGCACCTTTTGGATCAACAAAACCTTCCGGTTGCATCATATACAACTCTTCTTCCAGAAATCCATTCAGGAGTGCAGTTTTTACATCCATTTGCCAAATTTCATAATCATAAAATGCGGCAATTGCTAACATGATTCGGACAGACTTAAGCATCGCTACGGGTGAGAAAGTCTCATCGTAATCAACCCCTTGAACTTGTCGAAAACCTTTTGCAACAAGTCGAGCTTTGTAGACAGTTATATTACCATCAGCGTCAGTCTTCTTCTTAAAGATCCATTTATTCTCAATGGCTTGCCGATCATCGGGCAAGTCAACCAAAGTCCATACTTTGTTCTCATACATGGATCCTATCTCAGATTTCATGGCTTCAAGCCATTTTGCGGAATTTGGGCTCATCATCGCTTCCTCATAGTTCGTAGGTTCGCCATGGTCAAGTAACATGACTTTCAGAATAGGATTACCGTACCACTCTGGTGCGGATCTTACTCTGGTATACCTACGAGGTTTAGTAGAAACTTGATCTGAAGTTTCATGATCAATATCATTAGCTTCCTCACTAATTGGTGTAGTTGTCACAGGAACCGGTTCTTGTGATGAACTACTTTCCAATAAGGGAGCAAGTATAGTTACCTCATCAAGTTCTACTTTCCTGCCACTCACTTCTTTCGAGAGAAACTCCTTCTCTAGAAAGGATCCGAATTTAGCAACGAAAATCTTGCCCTTAGATCTGTGATAGAAGGTGTACCCAATAGTCTCTTTTGGGTATCCTATGAAGACACATTTCTCCGATTTGGGTTCAAGCTTATCTGGTTGAAGTTTCTTCACATAAGAATCGCAGCCCCAAACTTTAAGAAACGACAACTTTGGTTTCTTGCCAAACCACAGTTCATAAGGCGTCGTCTCAACGGATTTTAATGGTGCCCTATTTAACGTGAATGCGGCCGTCTCTAAAGCATAACCCCAAAATGATAGCGGTAAATCAGTAAGAGACATCATAGATCGCACCATATCTAGTAAAGTACGATTACGACGTTCGGACACACCATTTCGTTGTGGTGTTCTGGGTGGCGTGAGTTGCGAAACTATTCAGCATTGTTTCAAATGTAAACCAAACTCGTAACTGAAATATTCTCCTCCACGATCAGATCGTAGAAATTTTATTTTCTTGTTACGATGATTTTCCACTTCACTCTGAAATTCTTTGAACTTTTCAAATGTTTCAGACTTGTGTTTCATCAAGTAGATATACCCATATCTGCTCAAATCATCTGTGAAGGTGAGAAAATAACGATACCCGCCACGAGCCTCAATATTCATTGGACCACATACATCAGTATGTATGATTTCCAATAAATCAGTTGCTCGCTCCATATTTCCGGAGAACAGCGTTTTAGTCATCTTGCCCATGAGGCACGGTTCGCAAGTACCAAGTGATTCATAATCAAGTGATTCCAAAATTCCATCAGTATGGAGTTTCTTCATGCGCTTTATATCGATATGACCTAAACGGCAGTGCCATAAATAAGTTGCACTATCATTATTAACTCTACTTCTTTTGGCTTCAACATTATGAATATGTGTATCACTACTATCGAGATTTAATAAAAATAGACCACTCTATAAGTGTGCATGACCATAAAAGATGTTACTCATATAAATAGAACAACCATTATTCTCTGATTTAAATGAATAACCATCTCGCATCAAACAAGATCCAGATATAATGTTCATGCTCAACGCTGGCACAAAATAATAATTATTTAGGTCTAAAACTAATCCTGATGGTAGATGTAGAGGTAGCGTGCCGACCGCGATCACATCGACTTTGGAACCATTTCCCACGCGCATCGTCACCTCGTCCTTAGCCAATCTTCGCCTATTCCGTAGTCCTTGTTTCGAGTTGCAAATATCAGCAACAGAACCAGTATCAAATACCCAGGTACTACTGCGAGCATTAGTGTAACGCCCCAGATATACTTTCCATATTTGTATCCAATTCTTGCCGGCGCTAAGTTATATTTATTTCTCGGGTTGGGTCCTTGCCTCCGTGTGTTGTTTTCGTTTTCATGCATCTCATACCATGTCATCACGTGCATTGCATTTGCATACATGTTCATCTCATGCATTCGAGCATTTTCCCCGTTGTCCGTTTTGCATTCCGGCGCTTCGTTCTCCTCCGGTGGTCATTTCTAGCTTTCTTTCTTGTGTGAGGATTAAACATTTCCGGATTGGACCGAGACTTGCCAAGCGGCCTTGGTTTACTACCGGTAGACCGCCTGTCAAGTTTCGGGTCATTTGGACTTCGTTTGATACTCCAACGGTTAACCGAGGGACCGAAAAGGCCTCGTGCGTGTCGCAGCCCAACACCCCCCCAAATTTGGCCCAAAACCCACCAAACTCTGCTCCATGTCCTAGAGCGTTCAATCACGATCGTGTGGGCGAAAACCGCACCTCATTTGGACTCTCCTAGCTCCACTTATGCCTATATATACCCCCCCTCCGAAATCCACGGTTCTTCTCCCCCCTAACCCTCGATCCAACTCCTCCCGTCGCCGTCGGACACAATCGCCGCCGACGGACACGTCCGGCCTGCCTGTCCGCCGCCACGTGGCGCTCCGCCATTGGCCCGTCCGTCGCGCCCACTTCGCCTGTCCCCGCGCGCCGCCGCGGCCCGGAGGGCCCGGATCCGGCCCCCGCGGCCCGGACACCTAGCGCCGCCCGACCCCGCCATCTCGCCCGTCTCCGGTGGCCGGGGCTCCCGCGCCGCCGCCGCGCGCCATAGTCGGCCGGCCAGCCTCGCCGACCCCGCCGCCTCCACGCCGCCGGCACGCCTCGCCGCCCGCGGACGGCCACCAGCGCCGGCGACGCCCGTGGCTCCTCCACGGCCGCACCTCCTCCGACTGGCCTCGGAACCCGACGACTCCGGCGACCCCAACGAGCTCCGGTGAACAGGAGCACATCTCCGGTGGACCTCGGCGTCCGTGCCCCGACGAGCCCGATCCAGATCTGAACCGCCGCTACAGTAAACCCTAGATCGGGGTTGACTTTCCCTCTCTCCCTTTAATTTTTTAAGCAAACTTTGTCTGATGATATCTCCGCAACCGTAGCTCCGTTTTAGGCGTATGATATATCAAAATCTTCGCCTCGACATGTACATCATTTCATTCCATTGCATCATTTGCATTTGAGGTCATCTTGATACCCAAAATTCTGTTAGAAGGAGGCTTCGTGAGTTAAATTGCAGATCCGTCAGTTCATCATGCACTTTTGTCATTTTTGTCATATTTAATTCGTGCATGATATGCCTGTGCCCCTTTGGGATGAATTGTGAAGCATTTTGTCTTCTTTCCATAGGTGCCACCCATGCATTTTTAGGATGTGTGTGTTGTCTTGTGCAAGCTTGCGAAGAGAGGTACCTGAGATTGCAGATTTCAGGGACTTAGTGATTTTCACTAAGTCTGGGATATTTTAGTTCATGATGCTATATGTCCAGCTTGTTTCCTAATGATCCGTGCCTCTTTTGAGGATGATCAGTAAGGGAGTTTTGATATTTATGTTATGCTCTATCCATCCATGTCTTTGTTGGCATTTGTGGAGTGCTCTAGGTTGACTCAATCGAGCTCAACGTTTGCTTCGTTGTTAATCTGGGCAGATCGTCAACTTGTTTGCGATTTTGCCGATGCTACCGTTAGTGTTCCATGCATGCTAAGCCTTCGTTCTTGCCATGTGTAGCTAGCACTTTGTGCCTTCTGGCTGGTTATATGCTTTCCTTGCCATGACTTGCACCGTAGTGAGTGCATCGAGCTCGTTTACATGCCTTCGTGAGTTAAATTTCAGCATGTCTCAGTTTTCACTAAGTCTGAAAACTGATTGTGTTCGAGCGATGTTCGTGAGCTCGGTAGAGTATTTTGTGAACCCTTTTGGCCCCAGGTCACTTTGGGTGTTTTTTTAAGCTTGTTGAGTAGCTCCATGCCATGTTCTTACTTGTCATGTTCAGGTTTTCTTTCATATTGTTTTGCTGCTCCGAAGAGAGCATCGTGATCTGAAATTTCAGACTAGTGTTAATTTCACTAAGTCTGAAATCTGTTTTGCATTTGCGTTTTAGCCATGCTTGTTTGAACCTCTTAATGGATGATTTTGCCTAGGGCTCAGTGCTAGTGTTTTGTCAACCATCTTGTGTACATCACTGCCATGCATTTTGTTTTCATGTTTGGTGGCTGTAGCATGTTCATTTCGTTGCATTTAGATGCCTACTTGCCGTAAATCGCATACCGGTGTCATATCTTAAAACGCTCGCCATTTCCAAACCGTAGCTCCGATTCCAATGATCTTTATATCGTTTTCAAGCAATTTCATCCCCTCTATCCAGTGGCACACTTGGTTTTCCAAGTTGATGCCAGGATCATGCATTTCCTGTCATATCTTGCATTTTGCATCCCGCATCGCATCCCGCATAGCATATCATCATTTCATCATATTGCTTGGTCTTGCCCGTGGTTGATTGTATCCTTGTTGCTTGTTTGTCTTGTTGGGTAGAGCCGGGAGACGAGTTCGCTACCGAGGAGCCCGTTGAGTTTGCTTGTGAGGATCCAGTCAACTCTGACAACTGTGCAGGCAAGATGATCATACCCTCGAAATCACTACTATCTTTGCTATGCTAGTTTGCTCGCTCTTTTGCTTTGCCACTGCTACGATGCCTACCTTTTGCTTGTCAGCCTCCCAATTTCCATGTTGATCCCCTAACCCACCATTGTCCTAGCAAACCGTTGTTTGGCTATGTTACCGCTTTGCTCAGCCCCTCTTATAGCGTTGTTAGTTGCAGGTGAAGATTGAAGTTTGTTCCTTGTTGGAACATGGAGATGTTGTTCCTTGTTGGAACATGTTTATTTGTTGGGATATCACAATATATCTTACTTAATTAATGCATCTATATACTTGGTAAAGGGTGGAAGGCTCGGCCTTATGCCTGGTGTTTTGTTCCACTCTTGCCGCCCTAGTTTCCGTCATATCGGTGTTATGTTCCCGGATTTTGCGTTCCTTACACGGTTGGGCTATTATGGGAACCCCTTGACAGTTCGTCTTAAGTAAAGCTCTTCCAGCAATGCCCAACATTGGTTTTACCATTTGCCACCTAGCCTTTTCTTTCCCTTGGGTTCTGCAGACTCAAGGGTCATCATTATTTTACCCCCCCCCCCCCGGGCCAGTGCTCGTCTGAGTGTTGGTCCACCTGTCAGCTACCGGTGGCTACCAGGGGCAACGCTGGGCTGGCCTACCCGTACCTAGGACAATCTGAGTGTGCCCTAAGAAAGAGATATGTGCAGCTCCTATCGGGATTTGTCGGCACATTCGGGCGGTGTTGCTGGATTAGTTTTACCCTGTCGAAATGTCTTGTTGTACCGGGATACCGAGTCTGATCGGAATGTCTCGGGTGGAGGTCTATTCCTTCGTTGACCGTGAGAGCTTGTCATGGGCTAAGTTGGGACTCCCCTGCAGGGATTGAACTTTCGAAAGCCGCGCCCGCGGTTATGGGCAGATGGGAATTTGTTAACGTCCGGTTGTAGAAAACCCGAAGTTGACCTTATTTAAAATACGTCAACCGCGTGTGTAACCGTGATGGTCTCTTCTCGGCGGAGTCCGGGAAGTGAACACGGTGTTGGAGTTATGCTTGACGTAGGTTGCTATAGGATCACTTCTTGATCATATTTGTATCGCTCGTGCTTCGCCTTCTCTTCTCGCTCTCTTTTGCGAATAAGATAGCCACCTCATATGCTAGTCGCTTGCTGCAGCTCCACATATATTTGCCTTATCCATTCCCATGAGCTTAAATAGTTTTGATCGCGTGGGTGTGAGATTGCTGAGTCCCTGTGGCTCACAGATACTACAACTCCAGATGCAGGTCCAGGTGATTCCGCTCCAGGTGACGAGTACGAGCTCAAGTGGGAGTTCGACGAGGACTCTCAGCGTTATTATGTTTCCTTTCCCGATGATCAGTAGTGGTGCCTGGTTGGGGTTATCGATTCAGGACCTTGTCGCAAGTTGGGTTCTTTTCTATTTTTGGCGCCGTAGTCGGGCCATGAGTGTTTGTTTGATGGATGTTATTTATGTACTCTGATGTGACGTGGCGAGTGTAAGCCAACTATGCTATCTCCCCCTTTTATTATATTTACATGGGATGTTGTAATGATTGCCTGACTTGCGACATTGCTTTCAATGCGGTTATGCCTCTAAGTCGTGCCTCGACACGTGGGAGCTATAGCCGCATCGAGGGCGTTACAAGTTGGTAATCAGAGCCATCCCCGACCTTAGGAGCCCCCATTGCTTGATCGTTTTTAGCAGCCGAGTTGTGTCTAGAAAAATGTTTTGAGTCCTTAGGAATTATATATCAGAGAGCTTAGGAATTCTTTTACTTCCCAGTCTCCTCATCGCTCTGGTAAGGCATCCTGACGTAGAGTTTTGACTCTTTTGACTCTTCTCTTCTCAAATTTCACTAAAAAAATTTTTAGGATCACGCGAGTATCTTGGTTTTGTTCCGATGGTTTTGTGACGAGAACATTGTTCTTGGTGCCTCCTGTCTTTAGGGGTTGTGGCAGTGTCCCGGGGAGTTGAGCTCCGAGGTGTTGTCGTCACAATTTCATCGTTGCAATTCTGGTATACTTGAGATATGTTCGCCGACATCGAAAATCTCTTTTATGCAGTTCGTTGGTGAGATAACCTCGACGCCACCCAGTACTGGGGCGGGAGTTCGGGAGTATCGCCATAACTTGTATAACGGATGCTTTCGAAGGTTGAGGTAGATGGTTTCCGAAGTTTTCCTGGTTATGTGTTGAAGGATGGATACAGCTGGATGTAGGATTTGCTAGTTTGGGTGAGATATTGTGCTTCCCCTGTATCCCCAACACCTGATTGCATAACCGGAAAGGTTCGGGAATTTCATAGGTGGGAATTCTAGTAGCTCTAGTTCTTCTTCCACGGATATTGGTTTGAGATTGGGATTTCTTACCGATTATTCGTTCTTGATCCGTACCTTGTTGATTTATTTCTCTACCTTAATTCTTCGTGGCTTCTCAATTTATGGATATGTGACCATTTGAAGAGGAATGCATTCGTTCATTTTGTTCGGATGTGAAGACTATATGTTGCAATTTTCATTCCATTGGATTCAACTTCTATATTGTTGTCTATCTATGTGCTAATGGTGGTCAACCTCTTCAGGATGGCTCCTCCAACGCGCACGACTCCGAATCCTAATCCGCCTCCACCTCCGCCTCCTCCGAAAGCATGGCAAGCTGTGATGGCCGCTACTAATGCAAATACACAGTTGATCATGCAAATTCTCCAAGAGCGCAATCAAGGCAGTCAAGGGAATCAAGGCCATAATCAGCACCACTTTGCTACACTGAACCAGTTCCTTGCTAATGGCCCAAAGACATTCAGCGGTTGTGTTGAGGCTACCGATGCTGACGATTGGCTAGTGGATCTGGGCAAGCATTTTGAATGCAGCAACGTCAGGCCTGAAGATTTCGTCAAGTTCGCTTCTTTCCAGCTCAAAGATCAGGCTGCAGAGTGGTTCCAGCAGTACAAGGATTCCAGAGGTGGACGTGTTATCACTTGGAACGATTTCCGTCAAGATTTCCGCGCTCATCACATCCCTCAAAGTGTGGTTGAGAGTAAGCGTCAGGAATTCCGCAATCTGAAGCAAGGCTCTTTGTCTGTCTATGACTACAACAAGTTGTTCCAGAAGCTCGCCCGTTTTGCCAAGCAGGATGTTCCTGATGAGAAGAGTATGATCTATCAGTTCAGGGGTGGTCTTCGTGAGGAAATTCAGCTCGCTCTTGTCCTCTTTGAGCCGTTGAGATACGATGAGTTCTACAACATGGCACTGAAGCAAGAGGCTGCTCAGATGAGGTGTGATGCTTCCAGGAAGCGTGCCAGAGATGTTACTCCGTCTTCCTCTACTCAAGTGGTCAAGCAGCAGAAGTATTGGCTTCCTCCTCCTCCGTTCCGTCAGCCGTATCAGCAGAAGAGCAAAGGTGGCAGTGGTTTCTCCCACCCACCCAACCCAGGCTTTCAGAACAAGTCTTCGTCTCAAGCGCCAAGATCGAGTGCTCCGTATCACCGTCCGCTTTCAGAGGTCACGTGCAACAAGTGCCAACAGAAGGGTCACTATGCCAACAAGTGTACCAACCAGAGGCGTCTTCCTCCTCCTCCTCCTGTCAAATCGGCAAGTACAGCTGTGGTCAAGCATAACCCCAAGTCCGCCAAGGTCAACTTGATGAATGCAGCTCAAGCAGAGGACTCGTCAGATGTGATCATGGGTAACCTTCCTGTTAATGATATTCCTGCAAAAGTTCTTTTTGACACTGGTGCATCGCATTGCTTCATCTCGAGACCGTTTACAAATAGGCATGAATTGGTCTCACAAGTTTTATCTAGTCCTTTAGAAGTTGTCTCTCCCGGTAAGCGCATGCAGGCTAACTCCATCGTTCCGGATGTTTCTATCACTCTGGGTGACTACAAGTTCTTGGCTTCTCCTACGGTTCTTGGCAACTCGGATATCGATCTTATTCTCGGGATGGACTGGCTCTCTAAGCATAGAGCTCAGCTTGATTGTGCAGCCAGGCAGATTCAACTGACTCATTCGTCTGAGGATGTTATTGTCTTTGCCGCTCGGGATAATACCATCCGGTTGTTTTCTCTCAATGAGAAGGGTGAATTGGATGCTATTTCGCAGATTCCGGTTGTTTGTGAGTATCAAGGTGTCTTTCCAGAAGAGCTCCCAGGAATGCCTCCGCACTGGCCAGTTGAATTCGTTATTGAACTTGAGCCTGGCACGGAACCTGTGTGCAAACGTTCTTACAAGCTCGGACCTGAAGAGTTGAAGGAGCTGAAGAAACAACTCGATGAGCAAGAAAGATTGGGTCTCATTCGGCCTAGTACTTCTCCGTGGGGTTGTGGTGTTCTTTTTGTGAAGAAGAAGGATGGATCGAGTCGACTTTGTGTTGATTACCGTCCAGTAAACAAGAAGACCATCAAGAACAAATACCCACTTCCCAACATCAATGAGCTGTTCGAACAACTCAAGGGTGCTCAAGTATTCTCCAAGCTTGATCTCCGTATGGGTTATCATCAGATTCGTATTCGTGAGCAAGATATTCCCAAGACGGCGTTCAGAACAAGCTTTGGTTCATATGAATACACCGTCATGTCTTTTGGCCTTGCAAACGCTCCTCCGACGTTCTCTCGCATGATGAACTTCATCTTCAACCCCTACACCAATGAATTCGTTTTGGTCTATCTCGACGACATTCTGGTTTTCTCGAAGAACAAGGAAGATCATGCCAAGCACTTGCGTTTGGTTCTTGACAAGCTCAGAGAACATCAGTTCTACGCCAAGTTCTCCAAGTGTGAATTTTGGCTCGATGAGGTTCTTTATCTTGGGCATATCATCTCTGCCAAGGGCATTTCCTTGAATCCTGAGAAGGTGTCTGCAATTGTGAATTGGGAACCTCCTCAGAACGTGAAGCAACTCCGCAGTTTCCTCGGTCTCGCAAGCTATTGCAGAAGATTCGTTGAAAACTTTTCTAAGATCGCCAAGCCTCTCTCAAATCTTCTTCAGAAGCACGTCAAGTACGTTTGGTCTCCGGAGTGTGATATGGCTTTCAACACTTTGAAAGAGAAATTGATCACTGCTCCAGTTCTGACTCCGCCTGATGAAACCAAGCCGTACGAGGTCTTTTGTGATGCCTCTCTCCAAGGTCTCGGTGCTGTACTGATGCAAGAGAAGAAAGTTGTTGCTTATACCTCTCGCCAGTTGAAACCTAATGAGAAAAACTACCCCACTCATGATCTCGAGTTGGCGGCAGTTGTGCACGCTTTGTTGACTTGGAGACATCTTCTATTGGGAAGGAAAGTGGATATTTTCACTGATCACAAGAGTCTCAAGTACATCTTCACTCAGCCTAATCTCAACCTCAGGCAGACTCGATGGGTCGAAATGATTCAAGAGTACAATCCGAGTATCGAGTATACTCCAGGCAAGGCTAATGTGATTGCTGACGCTTTGAGCAGAAAAGCATATTGCAACAGTCTGATTCTCAAGCCTTATCAACCCGAGCTTTGTGAAGCTTTCCGCAAACTTAATCTGCAAGTTGTTCCTCAAGGTTTCCTCGCCAACCTTCAAGTATCTCCTACCTTAGAAGACCAGATTCGCCAAGCCCAACTTCTTGATGCTATGGTGAAGAAGGTGAAGATTGGTATTGCAAAGAGTCAGTCCAAGTACAAGTGCTACCGACTTGATGACAAGGACACTCTCTTCTTCGAGGATCGAATTGTTGTGCCCAAAGGTGAACTTCGTAAGGTGATCATGAACGAGGCTCACAACTCTCTCCTCTCCATCCACCCTGGTAGTACGAAGATGTATCAGGATCTCTAGCAAACTTATTGGTGGACTCGAATGAAGCGCGAGATCGCTCAATTCGTGAACGAGTGTGATGTCTGCAGAAGAGTGAAGGCAGAACACCAAAGGCCAGCAGGTCTCCTCCAACCTCTTGCCATTCCAGAATGGAAGTTTGACCACATTGAAATGGACTTCGTGACTGGGTTTCCAAAGTCCAAGCGTGGCAATGATGCTATATTTGTTGTCATCGACAAGCTCACCAAAGTGGCTCACTTTCTGCCTATCAAAGAGTCGATCACTGCAGCTCAATTGGCGGAACTCTATTCCTCTCGCATTGTCTCTCTGCACGGTATTCCTCAAGTGATATCTTCAGACCGTGGCAGCATCTTTACCTCCAAGTTTTGGGATTCTTTTCAGAAGGCCATGGGCACCAACATCCGCTTCAGCACTGCTTTCCATCCTCAAACGAGCGGTCAACTCGAGCGTGTCAATCAGATTCTTGAAGTTATGCTCAGGGCTTGTGTGATCTCTTTCGGTATGAAGTGGGAGGATTGTCTTCCTTATGCTGAATTCTCTTACAACAACAGCTTTCAAGCAAGTTCGGGCAAGGCCCCTTTTGAAATTCTATATGGCAGGAAGTGCCGTACCCCTCTCAACTGGTCTGAAACCGGTGAACGTCACCTGCTGGGTAATGACTTAATCACAGAAGCAGAAGAAATGTGCAAAGTCATTCGTGATAACCTCAAAGCAGCTCAATCCCGCCAGAAGAGCTACTATGATAGTAAGCACCGTGATCTGGCTTTCGAGATCGGAGATCATGTTTACCTCCGCGTCTCTCCCATGAAAGGTACTCGTCGCTTCGGTATCAAAGGGAAGCTTGCCCCTAGATACGTGGGACCTTTCAAGATTGTCAGCAAGAGAGGCGACCTCGCCTATCAACTCGAGCTTCCTCCAAACTTTGCAAATGTTCATGATGTGTTCCATGTCTCTCAGCTTCGAAAGTGCTTCAAGACTCCTGACCGCACCGTCAACTTCGAGGACATTGAGCTCCAAGAAGATCTCTCTTATCGTGAGCACCCAGTTGCTATTCTAGAAGAGACTGAACGCAAGACTCGCAACAAGTCAATCAAATTTCTCAAAGTTAAGTGGTCACACCATTCCGACCGTGAAGCTACCTGGGAACGCGAGGATCACCTCCGTTCTGAGTACCCGGAGTTCTTTCAGTCCTAGATCTCGGGACGAGATCTTTTCGTAGTGGTGGAGTGTTGTAACGCCCCAGATATACTTTCCATATTTGTATCCAATTCTTGCCGGCGCTAAGTTATATTTATTTCTCGGGTTGGGTCCTTGTCTCCGTGTGTTGTTTTCGTTTTCATGCATCTCATACCATGTCATCACGTGCATTGTATTTGCATACATGTTCATCTCATGCATTCGAGCATTTTCCCCGTTGTCCGTTTTGCATTCCGGCGCTTCGTTCTCCTCCGGTGGTCATTTCTAGCTTTCTTTCTTGTGTGAGGATTAAAAATTTCCGGATTGGACCGAGACTTGCCAAGCGGCCTTGGTTTACTACCGGTAGACCGCCTGTCAAGTTTCGGGTCATTTGGACTTCGTTTGATACTCCAACGGTTAACCGAGGGACCGAAAAGGCCTCGTGCGTGTCGCAGCCCAACACCCCCCCAAATTTGGCCCAAAACCCACCAAACTCTGCTCCATGTCCTAGAGCGTTCGATCACGATCGTGTGGGCGAAAACCGCACCTCATTTGGACTCTCCTAGCTCCACTTATGCCTATATATACCCCCCCTCCGAAATCCACGGTTCTTCTCCCCCCTAACCCTAGATCCAACTCCTCCCGTCGCCGTCGGACACAATCGCCGCCGACGGACACGTCCGGCCTGCCTGTCCGCCGCCACGTGGCGCTCCGCCATTGGCCCGTCCGTCGCGCCCACTTCGCCTGTCCCCGCGCGCCGCCGCGGCCCGGAGGGCCCGGATCCGGCCCCCGCGGCCCGGACACCTAGCGCCGCCCGACCCCGCCATCTCGCCCGTCTCCGGTGGCCGGGGCTCCCGCGCCGCCGCCGCGCGCCATAGTCGGCCGGCCAGCCTCGCCGACCCCGCCGCCTCCACGCCGCCGGCACGCCTCGCCGCCCGCGGACGGCCACCAGCGCCGGCGACGCCCGCGGCTCCTCCACGGCCGCACCTCCTCCGACCGGCCTCGGAACCCGACGACTCCGGCGACCCCAACGAGCTCCGGTGAACAGGAGCACATCTCCGGTGGAGCTCGGCGTCCGTGCCCCGACGAGCCCGATCCAGATCTGAACCGTCGCTACAGTAAACCCTAGATCGGGGTTGACTTTCCCTCTCTCCCTTTAATTTTTTAAGCAAACTTTGTCTGATGATATCTCCGCAACCGTAGCTCCGTTTTAGGCGTATGATATATCAAAATCTTCGTCTCGAGATGTACATCATTTCACTCCATTGCGTCATTTGCATTTGAGGTCATCTTGATACCCAAAATTCTGTTAGAAGGAGGCTTCGTGAGTTAAATTGCAGATCCGTCAGTTCATCATGCACTTTTGTCATTTTTGTCATATTTAATTCGTGCATGATATGCCTGTGCCCCTTTGGGATGAATTGTGAAGCATTTTGTCTTCTTTCCAGAGGTGCCACCCATGCATTTTTAGGATGTGTGTGTTGTCTTGTGCAAGCTTGCGAAGAGAGGTACCTGAGATTGCAGATTTCAGGGACTTAGTGATTTTCACTAAGTCTGGGATATTTTAGTTCATGATGCTATATGTCCAGCTTGTTTCCTAATGATCCGTGCCTCTTTTGAGGATGATCAGTAAGGGAGTTCTGATATTTATGTTATGCTCTATCCATCCATGTCTTTGTTGGCATTTGTGGAGTGCTCTAGGTTGACTCAATCGAGCTCAACTTTTGCTTCGTTGTTAATCTGGGCAGATCGTCAACTTGTTTGCGATTTTGCCGATGCTACCGTTAGTGTTCCATGCATGCTAAGCCTTCGTTCTTGCCATGTGTAGCTAGCACTTTGTGCCTTCTTGCTGGTTATATGCTTTCCTTGCCATGACTTGCACCGTAGTGAGTGCATCGAGCTCGTTTACATGCCTTCGTGAGTTAAATTTCAGCATGTCTCAGTTTTCACTAAGTCTGAAAACTGATTGTGTTCGAGCGATGTTCGTGAGCTCGGTAGAGTATTTTGTGAACCCTTTTGGCCCCAGGTCACTTTGGGTGTTTTTTTAAGCTTGTTGAGTAGCTCCATGCCATGTTCTTACTTGTCATGTTCAGGTTTTCTTTCATATTGTTTTGCTGCTCCGAAGAGAGCATCGTGATCTGAAATTTCAGACTAGTGTTAATTTCACTAAGTCTGAAATCTGTTTTGCATTTGCGTTTTAGCCATGCTTGTTTGAACCTCTTAATGGATGATTTTGCCTAGGGCTCAGTGCTAGTGTTTTGTCAACCATCTTGTGTACATCACTGCCATGCATTTTGTTTTCATGTTTGGTGGCTGTAGCATGTTCATTTCGTTGCATTTAGATGCCTACTTGCTGTAAATCGCATACCGGTGTCATATCTTAAAACGCTCGCCATTTCCAAACCGTAGCTCCGATTCCAATGATCTTTATATCGTTTTCAAGCGATTTCATCCCCTCTATCCAGTGGCACACTTGGTTTTCCAAGTTGATGCCAGGATCATGCATTTCCTGTCATATCTTGCATTTTGCATCCCGCATCGCATCCCGCATAGCATATCATCATTTCATCATATTGCTTGGTCTTGCCCGTGGTTGATTGTATCCTTGTTGCTTGTTTGTCTTGTTGGGTAGAGCCGGGAGACGAGTTCGCTACCGAGGAGCCCGTTGAGTTTGCTTGTGAGGATCCAGTCAACTCTGACAACTGTGCAGGCAAGATGATCATACCCTCGAAATCACTACTATCTTTGCTATGCTAGTTTGCTCGCTCTTTTGCTTTGCCACTGCTACGATGCCTACCTTTTGCTTGTCAGCCTCCCAATTGCCATGTTGATCCCCTAACCCACCATTGTCCTAGCAAACCGTTGTTTGGCTATGTTACCGCTTTGCTCAGCCCCTCTTATAGCGTTGTTAGTTGCAGGTGAAGATTGAAGTTTGTTCCTTGTTGGAACATGGAGATGTTGTTCCTTGTTGGAACATGTTTATTTGTTGGGATATCACAATATATCTTACTTAATTAATGCATCTATATACTTGGTAAAGGGTGGAAGGCTCGGCCTTATGCCTGGTGTTTTGTTCCACTCTTGCCGCCCTAGTTTCCGTCATATCGGTGTTATGTTCCCGGATTTTGCGTTCCTTACACGGTTGGGCTATTATGGGAACCCCTTGACAGTTCGTCTTAAGTAAAGCTCTTCCAGCAATGCCCAACATTGGTTTTACCATTTGCCACCTAGCCTTTTCTTTCCCTTGGGTTCTGCAGACTCAAGGGTCATCATTATTTTACCCCCCCCCCCCGGGCCAGTGCTCGTCTGAGTGTTGGTCCACCTGTCAGCTACCGGTGGCTACCAGGGGCAACTCTGGGCTGGCCTACCCGTACCTAGGACAATCTGAGTGTGCCCTGAGAAAGAGATATGTGCAGCTCCTATCGGGATTTGTCGGCACATTCGGGCGGTGTTGCTGGTTTAGTTTTACCCTGTCGAAATGTCTTGTTGTACCGGGATACCGAGTCTGATCGGAATGTCTCGGGTGGAGGTCTATTCCTTCATTGACCGTGAGAGCTTGTCATGGGCTAAGTTGGGACTCCCCTGCAGGGATTGAACTTTCGAAAGCCGCGCCCGCGGTTATGGGCAGATGGGAATTTGTTAACGTCCGGTTGTAGAAAACCCGAAGTTGACCTTATTTAAAATACGTCAACCGCGTGTGTAACCGTGATGGTCTCTTCTCAGCGGAGTCCGGGAAGTGAACACGGTGTTGGAGTTATGCTTGACGTAGGTTGCTATAGGATCACTTCTTGATCATATTTGTATCGCTCGTGCTTCGCCTTCTCTTCTCGCTCTCTTTTGCGAATAAGATAGCCACCTCATATGCTAGTCGCTTGCTGCAGCTCCACATATATTTGCCTTATCCATTCCCATGAGCTTAAATAGTTTTGATCGCATGGGTGTGAGATTGCTGAGTCCCTGTGGCTCACAGATACTACAACTCCAGA
The DNA here is from genome assembly GCF_018294505.1 of Triticum aestivum. Classification (NCBI taxonomy): domain Eukaryota; kingdom Viridiplantae; phylum Streptophyta; class Magnoliopsida; order Poales; family Poaceae; genus Triticum; species Triticum aestivum. The sequence goes on from NC_057801.1 coordinate 735,650,332, forward strand.
TGCAGGTCCAGGTGATTCCGCTCCAGGTGACGAGTACGAGCTCAAGTGGGAGTTCGACGAGGACTCTCAGCGTTATTATGTTTCCTTTCCCGATGATCAGTAGTGGTGCCTGGTTGGGGTTATCGATTCAGGACCTTGTCGCAAGTTGGGTTCTTTTCTATTTTTGGCGCCGTAGTCGGGCCATGAGTGTTTGTTTGATGGATGTTATTTATGTACTCTGATGTGACGTGGCGAGTGTAAGCCAACTATGCTATCTCCCCCTTTTATTATATTTACATGGGATGTTGTAATGATTGCCTGACTTGCGACATTGCTTTCAATGCGGTTATGCCTCTAAGTCGTGCCTCGACACGTGGGAGCTATAGCCGCATCGAGGGCGTTACAATTAGTAAGGTACACATCAATAACATGTATATCACATATACCTTTGTTCACTTTGCCATCCTTCTTATCCGCCAAATACTTGGGGCAGTTCCGCTTCTAGTGTCCAGTCTGCTTGCAGTAGAAGCACTCAGTCTCAGGCTTAGTTCCAGACTTGGGTTTCTTCTCTTGAGCAGCAACTTGTTTGTTGTTCTTCTTGAAGTTCCCATTCTTCTTTCCTTTGCCCTTTTTCTTGAAACTGGTGGTCTTATTGACCATCAACACTTGATGCTCCTTCTTGATTTCTACCTCCGCAACCTTTATCATTGCGAAGAGCTCGGGTATAGTCTTGTCCATCCCTTGCATATTATACTTCATCACGAAGCTCTTGTAGCTTGGTGGCAGTGATTGAAGAATTCTGTCAATGACACTATCATCAGGAAGATTAACTCCCAGTTGAATCAAGTGATTATTATACCCAGACATTTTGAGTATGTGTTCACTGACAGAACTATTTTCCTCCATCTTACAGCTATAGAACTTATTGGAGACTTCATATCTCTCAATCTAGGCATTTGCTTGAAATATTAACTTCAACTCCTGGAACATCTCATATGCTCCATGACGTTCAAAACGTCGTTGAAGACCCGGTTCCAAACTGTAAAGCATGGCGCACTGAACTATCAAGTAGTCATCAGCTTTTCTCTGCCAGACGTTCTTAACGTCGTCAGTTGCATCTACAGCAGGCCTGGCACCCAGCGGTGCTTCCAGGACGTAATTCTTCTATGCAGCAATGAGGATAATCCTCAGGTTACGGACCCAATCCGTGTAATTGCTACCATCATCTTTCAACTTAGCTTTCTCAAGGAACGCATTAAAATTCAACGAAACAACAACACGAGCCATCTATCTACATCAAACATAGACAAGAAAAATACTATCAGGTACTAAGTTCATGATAAATTTAAGTTCAATTAATCATATTACTTAAGAACTCCCACTTAGACAGACATCTCTCTAGTCATCTAAGTGATCACGTGATCCAAATCAACTAAACCATGTCCGATCATCACGTGAGATGGAATAGTTTTCAATGGTGAACATCACTATGTTGATCATATCTAGTATATGATTCACGCTCGACCTTTCGGTCTCTGTGTTCCGAGGCCATATCTGTATATGCTAGGCTCGTCAAGTTTTAACCTGAGTATTTTGCGTGTGCAACTGTTTTGCACCCGCTGTATTTGAACGTAGAGCCTATCACACCCGATCATCACGTGGTGTCTCAGCACGAAGAACTTTCACAATGGTGCATACTCAGGGAGAACACTTCTTGATAATTTAGTGAGAGATCATCTTAAAATGCTACTGTCAATCAAAGCAAGATAAGATGCATAAAGGATAAACATCACATGCAATCAATATAAGTGATATGATATGGCCATCATCATCTTGTGCTTGTGATCTCCATCTCCGAAGCATCGTCATGATCACCATCGTCATCGGTGCGACACCTTGATCTCCATCGTAGCATCGTTGTCGTTACGCCATCTATTGCTTCTACAACTATCGCTACCGCTTAGTGATAAAGTAAAGCAATTATAGGGCATTTGCATTTCATACAATAAAGAGACAACCATATGGCTCCTGCCAGTTGCCGATAACTTCGGTTACAAAACATGATCATCTCATACAATAAAATATAGCATCACGTCTTGACCATATCACATCACAACATGCCCTGCAAAAACAAGTTACACGTCCTCTACTTTGTTGTTTTCCATATTTTACGTGGCTTCTACGGGCTGAGCAAGAACCGTTCTTACCTACGCATCAAAACCACAACGATAGCTCGTCAAGTTAGTGTTGTTTTAACCTTTGCAAGGACCGGGCGTAGCCACACTCGGTTCAACTAAAGTTGGAGAAACAGACACCCGCTAGTCACCTGTGTGCGAAGCACTACGGTAAAACAAGTCTCGTGTAAGCGTACGCGTAATGTCAGTCCGGGCCGCTTCATCCAACAATACCGCCAAACCAAAGTATGACATGCTGGTAAGCAGTATGACTTGTATCGCCCACAACTCACTTGTGTTCTACTCGTGCATATAACATCAACGCATAAAACCTAGGCTCTGATAACACTGTTGGGGAACGTAGTAATTTCAAAAAAATTCCTACGCACACGCAAGATCATGGTGATGCATAGCAACGAGAGGGGAGAGTGTCGTCCATGTACCCTCATAGACTAAAAGCGGAAGTGTTATGACAACGCGGTTGATGTAGTCGTACATCTTCACTATCCGACCGATCCAAGCACCGAACGTACGGTACCTCCGAGTTCAGCACACGTTCAGCTCGATGAAGATCCCTAGACTCTGATCCAGCAGGGTGTCAGGGATGAGTTCCGTCAGCACGACGGCGTGGTGATGATGATGATGTTCTATCGACGCAGGGCTTCGCCTAAGCACCGCTACGATATGACCGAGGTGGAATATGGTGGAGGGGGGCACCGCACACGGCTAAGGAACGATCATGAAGATCAACTTGTGTGTTATGGGGTGCCCCCCTGCCCCCGTATATAAAGGAGGGAGGGGGGAGGTGCGGCCGGCCCCCTAGGGGTGCACCTGGAGGAGTCCTACTCCCACCGGGAGTAGGACTCCCCCCTCTTGCCTTGGTGGAGAAGGAAAGGGGTGAGGGGAAAGAGGAAAGGGGGGCACCGCCCCCCCCCCTTCCTTGTCCTATTCGGACTAGGGGGAGGGGGGGAGCGGCCTGCCCTGGCCGGCCCTCCTCTTCTCCCTCATGGCCCATGTAGGCCCATTAACCCCCGGGGGGGGGGTTCTGGTAATCCCCCGGTACTCCGGTAAAATCCCGATTTCACCCGGAACGTTTCCGATATCCAAATATAGGCTTCCAATATATCAATCTTTATGTCTCGACCATTTCGAGACTCCTCGTCATGTCCGTGATCACATCCGGGAGTCCGAACAACCTTCGGTACATCAAAACTTATAAACGCATAAGAAAACTGTCATCGTAACATTAAGCGTGCGGATCCTACGGGTTCGAGAACTATGTAGACATGACCTAGAACTGTTTCCGGTCAATAACCAATAGCAGAACCTGGATGCTCATATTGGCTCCTACATATTCTACGAAGATCCTTATCGGTCAAACTGCATAACAACATACGTTGTTCCCTTTGTCATCGGTATGTTACTTGCCCGAGATTCGATCATCGGTATCCAATACCTAGTTCAATCTTGTTACCGGCAAGTCTCTTTACTCGTTACGTAATGCATCATTTTGTAACTAACTCATTAGCTACATTGCTTGCAAGGCTTATAGTGTTGTGCATTACCGAGAGGGCCCAGAGATACCTCTCCGGCAATCGGAGTGACAAATCCTAATCTCGAAATACGCCAACTCAACATGTACCTTCGGAGACACCTATAGAGCTCCATTATAATCACCTAGTTACGTTGTGACGTTTGGTAGCAGACAAAGTGTTCCTCCGGTAAACGGGAGTTGCATAATCTCATAGTTGTAGGAACTTTGTATAAGTCATGAAGAAAGCAATAGCAACATACTAATCGATCAAGTGCTAGGCTATCAGAATGGGTCAAGTCAATCACATCATTCTCCTAATGATGTGATCCCGTTAATCAAATGACAATACATGTCTATGGTTAGGAAACATAACCATCTTTGATTAATGAGCTAGTCAAGTAGAGGCATACTAGTGACATTATGTTTGTCTATGTACTCACACATGTATTACGTTTCCGGTTAATACAATTCTAGCATGAATAATAAACATTTATCATGATATGAGGAAATAAATAATAACTTTATTATTGCCTCTAGGGCATATTTCCTTCAGCGAAGACACTAGTCTCGTCCTGAATTGGGAAAAGTGTCACTTTATGGTTAATGAAGGCATTGTCTTGGGGCACAAGATCTCCGAGAGAGGTATTGAAGTTGATAAAGCCAAAGTTGATGCTATTGAAAATATGCCATGTCCCAAGGACATAAAAGGTATAAGAAGTTTCCTTGGTCATGCCAGTTTTTATAGGAGGTTCATTAAGGACTTTTCTAAAATCTCTAGGCCTCTGACTAACTTATTGCAAAAAGATATTCCTTTTGTCTTTGATGATGATTGTGTAGAAGCATTTGAAACACTTAAGAAAGCTCTGATCACTGCACCTATTGTTCAGCCACCTGATTGGAATTACCTTTTGAAATTATGTGCGATACTAGTGATTATGTTGTAGGGGTTGTCTTAGGGCAAAGAGTCGATAAGAAATTGAATGTTATCCATTATGCTAGCAAGACTCTTGATACTGCCCAGAGAAATTATGCTACCACTAAAAAAGAATTCTTAGCAGTTGTGTTTGCATGTGATAAGTTTAGACCTTATATTGTTGATTCCAAAGTTACTATTCACACTGATCATGCTGCTATTAAATATCTTATGGAAAAGAAAGATGCTAAGCCTAGACTCATTCGATGGGTTCTCTTGCTTCAAGAATTTGACTTGCATATTGTTGATAGAAAAGGAGCTGAGAACCCCGTTGCAGACAACTTGTCTAGGCTAGAAAATGTTCTTGATGACCCAATGCCTATTAATGATAGCTTTCCTGATGAACAATTAGGAGTCGTCAATGCTTCTCGTACTACTCCTTGGTATGCTAACTATGCTAATTACATTGTTGCTAAATATATACCGCCTAGTTTCACATACCAGCAAAAGAAAAAGTTCTTTTATGATTTAAGACATTACTTCTGGGATGATCCACATCTTTATAAAGAAGGAGTAGATGGTATTATTAGACGTTGTGTGCCTGAGCATGAACAGGAACAAATCCTACGCAAGTCTCACTCTGAATCCTATGGAGGACACCACGCTGGAGATAGAACTGCACACAAGGTACTACAATCTGGTTTTTATTGGCCTACTCTTTTCAAAGATGCTCGTAAGTTTGTCGTATCTTGTGATGAATGTCAAAGAATAGGTAACATCAGTAGACGTCAAGAAATGCCTATGAATTATTCTCTTGTTATTGAACCATTTGATGTTTGGGGCTTTGATTATATGGGACCTTTTTCTGCCTCCAATGGTTATACACATATTTTAGTTGCTGTTGATTACGTTACTAAGTGGGTAGAAGCTATTCCAACTAGTAGTGCTAATCATAACACTTCTATTAAAATGCTTAAAGAAGTTATTTTTCCAAGGTTTGGAGTCCCTAGATATCTTATGACTGATGGTGGTTCACACTTTATTCATGGTGCTTTCCGTAAGATGCTTGCTAAGTATGATGTCAATCATAGAATCGCATCTCCTTATCACCCGCAGTCTAGTGGTCAAGTAGAGTTGAGAAATAGAGAGCTCAAATTAATTTTGCAAAAGACTGTGAATAGATCTAGAAAGAATTGGTCCAAAAAACTTGATGATGCATTATGGGCCTATAGAACTGCATACAAAAATCCCATGGGTATGTCTCCATATAAGATGGTTTATGGAAAAGCATGTCATTTACCTCTTGAACTTGAACATAAAGCATATTGGGCTATTAAAGATCTTAATTATGACTTCAAACTTGCCGGTGAGAAAAGGTTATTTGATATTAGCTCACTTGATTAATGGAGAACCCAAGCATATGAGAATGCTAAGCTTTTCAAAGAAAAAGTCAAACGCTGGCATGATAAAAGGATACAAAAGCGTGAGTTTAACGTAGGAGATTATGTGTTATTGTTCAACTCTCGTTTAAGGTTTTTTGCAGGAAAACTTCTCTCAAAATGGGAAGGTCCCTACGTTATCGAGGAGGTCTATCATTCTGGTGCTATAAAAATCAACAACTTTGAAGGCACAAATCCGAGGGTGGTAAACGGTCAAAGAATGAAACATTATATTTCAGGTAATCCTATTAATGTTGAAACTAATATTATTGAAACCATAACCCCTCAGGAATACATAAGAGACACTTTCCAGAACGTTCTAGACTCTGAAAAGGCATAGGTATGTGGTACAGTAAGTAAACCGACTCCAAAACAACTCTAATGGCAATTTTCATCGGTTTTGGATTATTTAAGGATTTTAGGAAGAAAGAAGTAGTCCAAAAGGGACACGAGGTTCCCACAAGAGAGGAGGGCGCCCTCCCCTTTAGGGCACGCCCCCCCCCCTGTCTCGTGGGCACCTCATGCGCCTCCCGGACTCTGTTTTCTTGTATGTTACGTATTTTGGTCGGTAAAAATTCATTATATATACTCCTGAAGGTTTTGACCACCGTATCACGCAAATATCTTATGTTTTCATTTCGAGTTGTTCCTATTGCACAATAAAGCAAGATGTCTTCTCAGGAATCAGTTGGGGAGAGCTGGGTGTCCCACCCAACGCCAGGTCCAGGAGCAAATATGGATGCCTATCACTTTGGACCATTAACGGAGGATGAGATGGAGGCTGATTTGAAAAGGATAGATGCCATGGAGGAGGATCAAGAAGTTACCTCTCATCTCCAAGCAGAATTCACTATGGGGGGACTACCTAGCCTGGCTGTCCCTACTTCGATCACTCCTTTCAACTCCAGATTTCTTTCTTATGAAAACATGAAAAAGAGTTTCACTTGTTCTCTAGAAGCTATGCAGCATCCTTGGGTAAAGGAGCCTTGTCTGTCACGGGCAAGCTCCGTAAAGAAAATATGGACCTCAAACAACAAGTCAATAAGCTCGAAGAGGAGAACCGTATCCTGAAGGGCATAATCGCCAAGAAGATCATGACACCAACCGTGAAGAAGGAGAAATAATCACATGGGTATGGGCACTCCCCTTGGCAACTGCCAAGCTTGGGGGAGGTGCCCCAGTATCGTATCACCATCACACTCCTATCTTTACTGCTTTATTTAGTTCGATCCTTTTAGTAGTATCTTGATCTATTAGTTCGAAGTTTTGATTTCAAGTAGTTTTGAGTTTTTCGTTGTGATCTCTTTATGTAAGCGAGTCCGTGTGCTATCTATAATAAAGATTAGTGTTGAGTCAAGGGCTTTGCTTTGTTGCTATGATCTTGAGAAAGTAGAAAGAACAAAAGAGTTCATATTGATCTTATGGATAGTGATAACTTCACACATAGAAAGTATGAGGCATAAAAATTGTTGAGGGTTGATGAACGTAGCCTTGGTCATCGTTGCAATTAATAGGAAGTAATAAGGAAAGAGGGGTTCACATATAAATATATTATCTTGGACATCTTTTATGATTGTGAAGCACTCATTAAGTATGACATGCTAAAAGAGTTGATGTTGGACAAGGAAGACAACGTAATGGTTTATGTTTTTCGACATCTCAGTTAAAGTATATTGTCATTAACCTTCCAAACATGTTGAGCTTGCCTTTCCCCCTCATGCTAGCCAAATTCCTTGCACTAAGTAGAGATACTACTTGTGCTTCCAAATATCCTTAAACACAGTTTTGCCATGAGAGTCCACCATATCTACCTATGGATTGAGTAAGATCCTTCAAGTAAGTTGTCATTGGTGCAAGCAATAAAAATTGCTCTCTAAATATGCATGACTTATTAGTGCAGAGAAAATAAGCTTTGTACGAACTTGTTGTGGAAGTAATAAAAGCGACGAACTGCATAATAAAGGTCCGCATACAAGGAGCAATATAAAGTGACGTTCTTTTGCATTAAGATTTTGTGTATCCAACCCTAAAAGCGCATGACAACCTCTGCTTCCCTCTGCGAAGGGCCTATCTTTTACTTTATGTTTTATTTTATGCTTGAGTCAAGGTGATCCTCACCTTTCCCTCTTTCATTTTATCCTTTGGCAAGCTCCTCGTGTTTGAAAGATCATGATATATATATATATATATATATATATATATATATATATATATATATATATCCAATTGGATGTAAGTTGGCATAGGCTATTATTGTTGACATCACCTAAAGGTGAATACGTTGGGAGGCAATACAAGAAGCCCCTATCTTTCTCAGTGTACGGCTGAAACTCTATAACCACAAGTATTGCGTGAGTGTTAACAATTATGGGAGACTACGAGATAGTTGAGTATGTGAGCTTGCTGAAAAGCTATATTATTGACCCTTTCTGATGTTACGATTGCAATTGCTTCAATGACTGAGATTATAGTTTGTTAGTTCCCAATGAAATTTTTGAACCATACTTGACAGTGTGAATTTCTTATTACTTGAACATAGGAAATCATATGACAAAATCCATATATGTTGCTGTTATTAGAATGATCATGATGCCCTCATGTCCGTATTTTATTTTTATCGACACCTCTATCTCTAAACATGTGGACATATTTTTCGATTTCGGCTTCCGCTTGAGGACAAGCGAGGTCTAAGCTTTGGGGAGTTGATACGTCCATTTTGCATCATGCTTTTATATCAATATTTATTGCATTATGGGCTGTTACTACACATTATATCTCAATACTTATGGCTATTCTCTCTTATTTTACAAGGTTTACCATGAAGAGGGGGATGCCGGCAGCTGGAATTCTGGCTGGAAAAGGAGCAAACGTTGGAAACCTATTCTGCACAACTCCACAAGACCTGAGACTCCATGAAACAACTTTTTGGATTTATTAAGAAATTATGAGCAAAAGAAATAGGCCAGGGGGGCCACACCCTGTCCAGGAGACAGGGGGCGCCTCCCCCTAGGGCGCGCCCCCCTATCTCCTGGGCCCCCTGGTGGGCGTCCGGCGGCCATCTTATGCTATATGAAGGGTTTTGTCCTGGAAAAAAATCGTGGGCAAGCTTACGGGACGAAACTCCGCCGCCACGAGGCGGAACCTTGGCGGAATCAATCTAGGGCTCTGGCGGAGCTGTTCTGCCGGGGACACTTCCCTCCGGGAGGGGGAAATCATCACCAACGTCATCACCAACGATCCTCTCATCGGGAGGGGGTCAATCTCCATCAACATCTTCACCAGCACCATCTCATCTCAAAACCCTAGTTCATCTCTTGTATCTAATCTTGTATCAAAACCGCAAATTGGTACTTGTGGGTTGCTAGTAGTGTTGATTAATCCTTGTAGTTGATACTAATTGGTTTATTTGGTGGAAGATCATATGTTCAGATCCATCATGCATATTATTACACCTCTAATTATGAACATGAATATGCTTTGTGAGTTGTTACGTTTGTTCCTGAGGACATGGGTGAAGCCTTGCTATTAGTAGTCATGTGAATTTGGTATTCGTTCGATATTTTGATGAGATGTATGTTGTCTCTCCTCTAGTGGTGTTATGTGAACGTCGACTACATGACACTTCACCATTATTTGGGCCTAGAGGAAGGCATAAGGAAGTAATAAGTAGATGATGGGTTGTTAGAGTGACAGAAGCTTAAACCCTAGTTTATGCGTTGCTTCGTTAGGGGTTGATATGGACCCATATGTTTAATGATGTGGTTAGGTTTACCTTAATACTCCTTTTTGTAGTTGCGGATCCTTGCAATAGGGGTTAATCATAAGTGGGATGCTTGTCCATGTTAGGGAAGTACCCAAGTGCCGGTCCACCCACATATCAAATTATCAAAGTACCGAACACGAATCTTATGAACGTGATGAAAACTAGCTTGACGATAATTCCCAATGTGTCATCGGGAGCTTCTTCCTTATTATTAGAATTTGTCCAGGCTTATCCTTTGCTACGTAAATGATTGGGCCACCTTGCAGCACTTTATTTACTTTATTTACTTTCTGCTCGTTACTATTTATCTTACCACAAAACTATCTATCACCAACTATTTTAGTGCTTGCAGAGAAAACCTTACTGAAAACCTCTTATCATTTCCTTCTGCTCCTCGTTGGGTTCGACACTCTTACTTATCGAAAGGACTACGATAGATCCCCTACACTTGTGGGTCATCAGCTGCCTGCAGATTTTGGGGTTAGTGCCACTTTTAACATTGCAGATTTTAAGCCTTATTTAGGTGAGGAAGATGAGCTTCCATCGAGGACGACTTCAATTCAAGAATGGGAGGATGAGGAGGACATCAATACCATTGTTACACCCACAACCCCTGCTACTATACATACTGGACCAATTACTAGAGCTCGCGCACGCCAATTGAATTACAAGGTACTTTCGTTTCTTTGTAACGATTCTAATGTTCATGAGAATATGATGCTGCCTAAATTGGATACATTTGTTTTGCTTACAAATGAAGGGCCTAGCTTGGAAAAGAAAGATGAACCTTGGAGCAAGTTCAAGCATGGAGATGATGGCATGCGCAAGGGGAACAAGAACGGAGTTACAATTGATGATTTCAGGACTTTGAAGCCACCCTAATGAGTGCATGAAGCCTTGGACGAAATATACAAGATGTCACTTCATAAATTTCGTCCACAGCCTATTCTAGGTGCTATGTCACCTTATTATTGGGCCAGGCCCATGTAATTTTGAAATACTTAAGTATAGCCTGTTTTTAGAGTCTGTATGTGTGGGGAAACAAGAGTTAGGGTTGGTTTCGGACCCCTCCTCCAAGGGCCACGAAATTCCCCCCTCTTCCTCCATATATACAACCCTTAGGGCATCGTTTAGACTTTAGGTTTTGTTTAGATTAAAAGTTCGACATAGCTGCAACTTCGCGTACTTCGTTTGTGTTCAACAACCAGACAAAGGCATCACAGAACCCCACCTTCATTAATAAAGCTTTCCTCTTATATTCGCAATATCCAGATTGCAATCTCAGTTTCTTGCTTGTTCTTCATTTGCTCGCAGGAAAGCAAACCCTCGTGATCAGGTTAATTGTGTTCCAGCGTTGTCAATAACCCCTCGGAAGTTGGTTTAGCAATTGCTAAGACGCGACGTCTCACACGTTCATAGTCGGGTCGTCAAGGTCGACTCCCACAGAAAACGATAGACACCATCTCATCAAAAGACGAGACACCTTTGCCTCTATCAACTTATGTCTGTATTTAGATGTTGTTGCTTCCGATGATTTATGTGTTCGAGCCTTCGTGGTCCTGGCTTGTAATATAAAACATTATGTTTGAATTTGTATCTAGAGTTGTGTTGTGATATTTTCCCGTGAGTCTATGATCTTTATCATTTGCATTTGCATGTATGATTAGTGCACGATTAAGTCAGGGGCGTTACAGCTGGCGAAGATGTTAATGAAGATTAGTCCTCTCGCGATGAGAGGATAGCTGGTGATGTCGATGGCTTCAATCCCCCCTAGACGGTGGAATCGCTCCGTCGGAGAGCAAAACTGCCACTGCCCAGGTTCCGCCTCGAGACGGCGGCGCTTTATCCCGAAAAGTCTCTCCTTATTTTTCCTAGGTAAAAACCCTTCATATAGAAGGAGATAGGCATCGGAGGCCAGCTGTGGGCCTCACAAGGCATCAGGGCACGCCTAGGGGAGTGGTCGCACCCTGTTGCCTTCTGTGAGCAGGAGGTGGTCCCCCTCTGGTATTTCTTTTCTCCAGTATTTTTTATATATTCAATAAAAATCTCCATGAAATTTCAGGTCATTTGGAACTCCGTAGAATAGCAATCTCTGTTGTAGCTCTTTTAGGTCCAGAATTCCAACTACCGGTAATTTCCCTCTCTATATAAATCTTGCAAATTAATAGAGGAAAGCATTAGAATTGCATCATAAAGTGAAATAATGACCAAAAACATTATAAATAACAATAGAAAAATATGATGCAAAATGGACGTATCAATTTACATGTTGGATATTTTGACGTTCGTTACTTCAACACGTTGGAAGACCATGCATGTTTTGCCGCACACACATGGACAACATGTGGCGTGAGGCTGCAATAGTTTTTTGAGTTGTTGCAGGTGTTTTTTTGTGTTGCATATGTAGGGACGGATGCTATTAGGCATTTATTGCAACTAGTGGGTATTTATTGCATAGATAAAAAATCATTGCATGGATTTGTTTGAAATTGTTACATCATTTTGCTTTTTTTTAATATATTATGAGAAAAATGTCGTGTAGAAAAAAACATTCGATGCCGGATAATTTGTCGCGGCGATGGGATGCAACAAAATTGGGGTTTAAGTCGAATTGAAAAGGTGAGGCGGCTGATCCGGCACTGCCTACGCCCGACTGACCGACGCCTAGGGTGGGCCATATCTTGAAGTTGTCTGTTAGAATAAAACCTAGTCTGCGCAGGTTTAATTTCTCTCCCATGGCAGTGACAGCACTTTTTGTTTCCTGGCATGGCATAATTTTGGTTGATTTTGGCTGGCATGGTAGCCCCTTTTTTTTAGCTATTTTAGCTCGTAGGCTCACTTGTTTTGAGCAATTCTTGCGGCACCTTTAATCCACTCATGGGATCAGGGCCGGAGCCAGGATTTGGATATGGGGGGGGGGGGGGGGGGGGGGGGGGAGGGGGGGCAAGGATCAAGTCTCACACTCGCATAGCAACATACATTTTAGAATAACATTACATGTGTAATTTGTCTAAGTTATACAAGTCGCAACAACAAATGTTGTCATACTGTTTGTTTAAATTTAACCATGCACACATTTATCTATAAGATCATAAGAGTTACTCCCTCAGTCCCATATTAAGTGTCCCTCAATAGAGAGAGTAATAATCTGCACTATTCTTAATTCCTCTGAAGATTAAACTGGACAGTATTGTATAGCTAAATGGAAGCAACAGAAAAATTAGATCTTATCTCATCTCAGTACATGTAGTAATTAACTATTCCTATGAATTAAGTGATTTAAAATTGATGCATCAAAGAGTAGATTAGTTGTATGTATGTACCTTAAGAAACGATCTAGCCAGAGAGTTCATTTCACGGCGCCAACTGCGTGCGGAAAGCCGGGGACGGCAAAAAGAGGCCGCCGTTGCAGGAACGGCAAAAAGAGTCCGCCGTTGCAGGACTACTAAGTGGCCACGTTGTATAGATGCTCACAGCAGGTCTCCAATCTCTTGTCCTCCGCGGCGTGCTCGTATGTGACTCTGGACGGCGGCGAGGCGAACGGCGGCAAGCGGCCACGGGAAGCGCACTAGACCTAGACTCCCATATAGCAGCGATACGTAGATACATGGTCGATCTGATCGGACACAGATACACCGGTCGATCTGATGATTCGGATCGATGGCAGGGCAAGCCACGATGTCACATTTTTTTTAAACGTAGGAGGACCCCCGGCTTCTGCATCTGAACGATGCATGCGGCCACTTTATTAATTATTCACATAAGACTTTACAAAGTCATACAACAGTATGACTAAAGCCACCGTCTAAGCAACATCTATCGCTACTCCTATCCAGTTGATGAAGCGCTGCTGATAGTCTGGGCCTAATACCAAACAGACCTCACAACCAAACCTAAACATCTAAGACATGAGGTCCCAACCAGGACGCCTGCTGGGTACGGGGCACCTACCAGTCCAGCTCATTCCTCAACCAGGACGCCTACGGGTATGAGGCCGTCGCAGCTACCTGTCATCAATCCATCTTCAAAGTTGTACGGTTACATCTGCCGTGATAGGTCTCTCTGCCATCGACGGCACCACGACGCCAGACAACGTCGTCCTCCTGTGCAAGTCCATCCTCACACATCAAACGCCGAATCTGCACTGTGCCACACCCTCGAGATCCGTTGAGATCCGGAGCCACGATGTCACATGGGCTTGGCTTTTTGGTTCTGTGCGTTGTTGATCAAGTTGGGCTAATCTAACATTCTTAAGAAGTTGATCCCCACTACTATGAGTTCTCTCAACATGCACACTGTCCACATCATCATCATGCCACCTTATCATTTAGTGCCACCTCAACATTTTTTCCATTAATCATGTGATTAAACTCCGGTAATTAATTGAAGCAGGTATATTCTGTCATCCATTACCATTTTTTTGAGCTAACCGTCTTCCATTACCAATGAACCAGTGTAAAAATGATAAAAGAAGCCCATCGGTCCATCTCTTCATATAAGTATTACTTTTCCGTATTTATCTTGGCAGAGCAGGCGACGCCCTGGACCCTCACCTACTCACCACCGGACGGCGCCCTACAAGAACCCAACCAGCCAGCCCTCCTACATTCAGCCAAGGTAGCCCCAGCAAGATCCTTTCCGTGAACGCCGCCGCCTCCGATAGATTGAGCTTCTCTGTCGCCCTCCACGGATCCAGGTGCGCCGGTCAGATTCGCCGCAAGGAGGTGCAGACCTACAGCCCCGACGCGCTCAACATCGACGACCTCAACGCCCTCATCAATATCGACCTCCACCACCGCCCGGTTACCCAGAAGCAACGAAGCGCCGCCAGCTCTATGCCTTTAGCGCATGCCGATCCGCCCATCTACGCCGCAGAAGAACCGGCAGATCGCTATCCCCGTTGAGAAGTGGAGCAGCTCCATTCCAATTGGCCGTCGTCTCAGCCTCTCAGGTATTTCGTACCAACGCCCCTGATCGAGTTCCCCCCCTCGTGTCTTCTCCATTCCCTTCATCCCGGCCACATCAAGCTATCTGCGTCTTCTCGAGATTTGTTAATTTCCGGCCCTGCAAAATCAACCTGAATGAAGCCTCGCCGTCGACGTGTATCTCCTGGTGGTATTACATGTATTGGTCATGGAAAATTTCAAGGCCTCTCCGTCGGCACTGCACCGTCATGGACACCTGCTCGACGAATCTGAAATCATTGTGGTCTACGTGCATCTCTTGCTGGTACTACATGTACTGGACAAGGTGCATTTCGAGCCCTCTCAGTCGGCACCGCACCGTGGTGGCCGGTTCTGAACCCCTCTATAGGTACACGTTCGGACCTTCCTCTGTTACTAGCTCCTCTCACTCCTTGAGCATGATAATGTGTTTATTAAATCCCAATCCATGGACTCTTGCATCTTGCTTTCTACACATTGAATTTGTTTATGTACCACATTTAGATTCAAGGCATTTGGTTTAACTGGTGGAACCAGTCAATATTTTTCCATTTGCAACTAATTGGCTACAACATCGAAGTACACACTTGGTTTTTTTTCTTGGAACAAGCTATGAGCTGCAGGTTGCACTACTGTTGATCTTCTTTGAAACTGGTCGATGGATGATGCCTTAGCGAGTACTGTTGCTCATCTTGATCGGGCACCTCCAATTCTCTGTCAGGTTTGATATAAATTCAGATAGCTATGTTTATAATCTTCCATTTCCAATTTCTCAAGTTTGATCTATATTCAGATAGCTATATTTATGTGGAATTTGACTCTTCGCTATATGAATGCCCACAAACATGTTTTGTCTACAAGTAGTAGCAGCCAGCTGAAGCGTTAGCTTTGTCAGGAGAAGGAGCACCGTTGTCACAAGGGGTTTCACGACATATAAAATGTAGTCAACTCCTGCAGAAAATATACTGGTGTAATGACTATCTAGGTACATCAGAGATCCCTCATCAATTAAGGTTTATAAATAATGTTATCTGTTGATCTAATTTTCCCTGATACAGTGTGTTTGCATACAACATTAGATTTTATCAACCATGTTGCATTGTTACTAAACTATTGAGGAAGACAATGCTATCATCCTCTTGATGCAACTCATTTTCTTTCATTCCCTTTGTAGGTTCACATTTGCACATACCTTACTATCATGCATTGCGGAACATGTCTGATGATATTACTTTGTAAAAGTGCACATGTTTGCTTTGATGAATGATGATGTAGATGGAACAGGTTATACACACAAAGGAATTTACATTTTTTTGCAGAAAATATTTACCCATACGATGCAATATTTTAATTATTTTATCTCTTTCTCACTCTTGCTCAAGTCTCAACTATAAATTCTCCTGGCGAGGAATGGTTGGGAAGTGAACTTTACTCCGCAACTCAGTGTGGTCTGAAGCTACCTTCTGAGTTCTTTACTCCGCAACAAGGTAGATGAACACTTTGTAAGCTTGGCACCACCTCAATTATTCCATTTTTATAAAGGTAATGCAAGATGACTGGATGTTCATTTTTGTGCATAGTTCCAATCCATAGTATTATTCACAGGAGGGAGCTCTCAGTTGAAACATTTAAGATACAACTAAAGACTGTAGATATGTTTAGAAAGCGAAAACCTTACTATTCTATTTGGACTAATGACATTTGTTTACCTACTGTTGTGAGATGGATCAAAGTAAATGCATATGTGAGTTCTGATGGAGATTTTGCACAATCAAGACATGTAGCTAGGTGGTGATGTTTCAGTTGAAGCTTTGAAACTTGGTCCCCAAGTTATTATGACCATATAATCCTTAAATTTGATTATTCGCCTATTCTTCAGACTTTGAATGATACAAGTTAGGAGGATCAATATTTCCGGTCTACCACTACAGTAATATCATTCTAATGTATGGCTGTCAAAAGAGAATCATATTTTTTGCTGATCCTTTTAAGAGAGTTGGTCTGTGAAGTAAAACATATTTTTGGCAATAGTTCATTATTACTCCCGGCCATTATCACCGCAAATAGTACCACACTGCTCGCTGAAAGTAGTTGGGGGTGCGATCGGTTGGGGAGGGGGGGGGGGGTCTAGCCCCTGCTCGCCCCCCTGTCTCCGCCCTTGCATGGGATGGCACACAAACAAGTAAGGATCGTGAGCGGTCCATGTTTTGTGTAACCTGAATAAAAAGAGGAGAAATAAATCAGAAAAGTCACAATTGCACTCGTGGCGAACAAACTCTCAGTGTCTCCATGTTCTTCGTGTCCAGAGCAAGTGTGAGCTGAGAGCATAGAGATTGCCATTTTCACACATATATACACAAAAAGTTCTACTTGACGGACGCGTCCCGATACAAATGAGTAAGGAGATTTTGATGGGCAGCGTCGCCGAGTGCTCCTATGCAATTTCACGGCATTACATCGGTTTCCACATGTGCTAGTCTACTGGCCTACTACAACTACTAGCACGCGAGAGAACTCTCTAGTTTTCTCTTAAGAGACAACCGATGCACGCAAACATGGCCATAGAATAGCAAGTCAAATAGCCAAATTTCATAGGAGCACTCGGGCGCGATGCTGCCCACCGGAATCTCCTCTACTCATTTGCATTGGGATCCCAACCACTATATTAGTCAGGATGCATTCCATGATTCAACAATCGTGTATATATCCCTCCCATATAAATATCAATAGTTGTCTTGACCTGGCCAATGGCGACAATGGCCACCTCCGAACCACCCATCAAATATTAAATGCAACACCTATCGCCTTGATCAAATTTTGGTAGTACTGGCCATCTAATATTTTAGTTGGACAAAATTTGAGGTTGGGAAGATCGATTATGTGATTAACTGTTCCCTTAAGGTTATGTTTCTGTTGCATAATTTAGTACGACGAAAGAAGTAGTGCTTAATGATGGAGATATGGTAATTTCTATTATCAACCATCCGGCCCTAATCATGTAATCAAATTATTATATGTATGCTTGCTGAGACGTTTTTTGTACTAACGCCTAGTTTGGCAACATAGTTTTCTCAAAACCGTAGTAATCTAAAACCTCTATATTCAATTGTGTAAACAATGAATACTTCAGTTTTGAAAAACCATACTTTTTTCTTCTTCAGTTTAGAAAAAAAGTGGTCAAGACATCTTTTCTTGAATACTACAAAAAATGGTATTAGAGATAATATGTTTGTAAAACTGTGATATTTGTTGAACCCAAACACCTCAAAGTTAGGAAAATTGTGGTTTATGAGAAAACCATAATATACTTCAAATACTTAAAAAAAAACTAGTCTAAGTCTTTGTAGCGGCATCTTTTATTTTACTGTTTGCCGTTTTATCTTTCCAGTATAAGTTTTTTTAGGGGTACCTTTTCACTGTAAGTTGCCTGGCAAGTTTACATTCATTTATTTCAATCAATTCTCCATTGAAAACTTGCACCATTTTGTCAGTCAATGTGTGAGTTAAATATGTTGTGTCCAGTTCACTGATAAATGAGTATGAACAGCTTTTTACTATCGACATATACACAAACGCGTGTATTATGAAGTCACTGCCAATTCAAGAAAAAGTTGCACCAATTCCAATACTAACGACGAGTGGCTTAGAGCATCTCCAGCCGTCCCTTGGAAAGCCCCCCCCCCCCCCCCCCCCCGACCTTTTTCCTCGCCGGCGACCAATTTTCTCTCCAGTCGTGCCCCCAAGTTCTCAAAAAGCGCCGGATTTAGCCAAATTTACCGCCGGCGATCCCAGCCCAAACCCAAGGAGCTGGGGGCGCCCGCGCTACTTATCCCATGCAAAAGACCTACTGTCAGCCTCTTCCTCTCTCCTCTCTCTCTCATCTCTTTTTCGACGGGAGAGAGGACGGACGACGAGCAGGTAGGCGGGAGGCTGGGCGGAGCGCGCGACCGGGGCGGAGCTCGGCGGAGGAGCTGCTGCAGATGGAGGTGGAGGGGCGGCAGGAGGACGGGCGCACGGCGGGGAGGCCGGCCGCGGGAGCACGGCGGCAGCTGGCTGGCGGGCGCGAGGAGCAGGGAGGAGATGGTCGCCGTGGACTGGGCGTGGCCTGATTTGCTGTGAACTGGGCACTCCACTGCTGTTGGGTGGGGGGCACGGCTGGGTAATTTTTGACCCCCAAGCTAAATTTATCGCCGGATCAACTCCAAACTGCTGAAAAAGTTGTTTTGGGGGGCTCAACGGTTGGAGATGCTCTTAGATTTTAGTGGGTGTGATCGTCGTGTGCGACACGACTCGTCTGCGTCCTTGTAGTAGTAGGCCAGTGGACTAGCACATGTGAAAACCGACGGAATGCCGGCACTAGTGTAGAAGCGAAACTAAAATTCAAAGCTGGGAGACATATCACATCGAGCCTGCGTGGCGCCACCTGATCCTGAAGCTGTCCGGGCGGGGAGGTGCCACTAGAACCGAATGAAGCTAGTTATAGCTGTCTCACCCCGTCTCTCGATCCCGAGCCAAATATCAACCATAATGAGGCCGCATCGCCTCCTACCCGTCCCCGTGTACATTTGTCTCAGCTACTCATCGTCCTTGTCAATGGCTACCGTGCTCTCCTTCAGCTTCAACTTCTCCAGCTCCGGCGACCTCTGTGAAACGGAGCTCAGGTGCGAACGCGACGCGCGCATGGGCTCCGACGCTATTGAGCTAACAAAGAACGAGCTCAAAGCCAACTTCTTCAGCGTCGGCCGAGCGTCATATGCTCGGCTGGTGCCGCTCTGCAACAACGCCACCGGCAAGGTGGCCAGCTTTTCCTCCAACTTCACGTTCCGGATCAGGCCCAAGGACGAGACGGACGAAAATCTTCATCTATGCAGCTTGAGCCACGTCACTCGTGACAGTGCTGGTGACGGCATGGCTTTCTTCCTGGGGCACTTTCCCGTCGAGGCTCCCTCCCAACAGCGTCGGGGAGAACCTCGCTCTCTTCAACGACAGCAACCGCTTCAACGCCGCCGGAGATGACCGCATCGTCACGGTGGAGTTCGACGCCTACCCCAACTCCTGGGACCACAACGACAACCACTTGAACCACATCGGCATAGACGTGAACAACATCAACTCCAGCGCCTACACAAACGTGACGAAGCGCTTGGTCTCTAACGACGCGGTCATGACTGCCGAGATCAACTACGACAACCACACAGGTGTCCTGATCGCCCGTCTTCGCATCAACGACGACGAGCCGGACATGGTGAACACGTCGGTGGACATGAAGGCGGATTTGCCTCATGGAGTTGCAATCGGCTTCGCCGCATCAACTGGCCTCTGCAGCGAGCTGCATCAGGTGATGTCTTGGTCATTTAGCTCCACTCTAGATGATGCCATGGTGGCTACTAGCAGGTAGCAGCACCAGTCTCCGGCGGCGACTAGTGCATGTGCTAGTGCCTTTCGTAGTAGTAGCTTTTCTAGTGTTGCTCTGCGTCATCGCCGTCGTCCTAGTCCGTCGGCGACGTATATGGAAGAGACTAGACGATTCCAACAACGAAGAACGCGAGCAGGCTGAGTTCGAGAGAGGGATAGGCCCTAGACGGTACCGCTACCGTGAGCTCGCGGCTGCGACCAAGGACTTCGCGGAGGAGGGGAAGCTCGGGCGAGGTGGCTTTGGCAACGTGTATCGAGGCAGCCTGAGCGACCAAGACTGCCCAGTGGCCATCAAGATGCTCTCCTCGGAATCATCTGCGTAGGGGAGGAAAGAGTTTGAATCCGAGGTGAAAATCATAAGCCGGCTGAGGCACCGGTCCGGTAGCCGCAAAGGTCTCCTGCTCGTCTACGAGCTTGTGCTGGAAGGCAGCCTTGACCGACACATATACAACACTGATCGTCTACTCACTTGGTCAGAGAGGTAATGTACGCAACAAAACCATCACGGCATGGAATGTCTTTTTTTCCATCATTCCTGTTACTAGTTTTTTTCATCATTTCCATCATTCCCATTACTAGTTAACCTAACACACCACACCACATTCAGATACAGAATTATCCTTGGCTTGGGATCTGCACTACACTATCTCCACACAGAGTGGGATCAGTGTGTGCTGCATGGCGACATCAAACCAAGCAACATACTTCTTGACTCATCACGCAGCATCAAGTTGTCATTGGCACTGCAGGGTACATAGACCCGGAGTTCGTCCGCACACGCAGGCCGACCGCCGAATCCGATGTCTACAGCTTTGGCATCGTTGTGTTGGAGGTAGTGTCCGGCCAGCGGCCGGACACGGAGATGGAGATGGAGCAACCAACAACAGCTGACAAAGTAGACAGGGCGCTACCGCTGCTCAAGTGGATCTGGAACCTGTACGAGAAGAGCGCCATTGTTGAAGCGGTGGATGAAAGGATAAAGAGAGACAAGCAGCTCGACGATTGCAAGTGGCAGCTACACCGCGCGCTGGTCGTCGGGCTCTGGTGCACACACCCGAGCCCGTGCGTGCGGCCGTCCGTTGTGCAGCTCATGAACTTCTTGCAATCCGAAGACCTCACGCTGCCGATCCTGTCAAGGCCGGGGCCCGACTTTTCTCCTGGATCACATGCCTACAACGCGTCGTCGTCGGTCAATGTCTGCAGTGATGACGTGTCTTGGGCCACCACTGGCAGATGACCAAATTTGCCTTACTGGAGCCTTTTTTTTTGCAGGCAAATCAGAGAGCTTTATTCAGATAAGAGCATTCCCCGGACAGTCAGCCAGAAGGCTGGTCACAAGGAAGCTAGGGGTCTCAGCCAGCCAAGTTTTGGTCACATTCAAGGTGCATGCATGTTTTGCACAAAGATGCGCCGGCACATTAGTTGACCTACTTACATGTTGAATATCAAAAGAAGTGAAACTACTAATGAGCTCTCCTATTTCTAACAAGATTGGCGCCACAATAGAACGAGAAAAGTGGCGAGTACTCCAGAGCGACACAAGCCTAGACAATCTACCTCCATTATCACCTGAAGGAAGCCTCGAAGTGCTGCCAAACGAGCTCCTTCCCGCAGTGCCAAAGCCTCAATGATCAGGGGATCAGACACCCCAGAGAAAGGTTTACTCCAAGCTCCCAAAAACGCTGTGGACGAACGGGCGACTCCACCTGCTCCCCCATTGCCACCATTCAAATCGAGAGCTCCATCGGTGGTGATTTTAACGACACCCTCCTCGGGTGGTCGCCATCCAAAACCTGGCAGGATCATAGCTGCCTTTCTAGGTAGTTGCAGCAAAGCTATTGCTTCTTTTGTGGCTTGAATAGTAGAGGCTGGGTCTCGTCCTACCTCCCCATGTTTGATCCGATTTCTGGAATGCCATATCGACCACATAATAGTAGTGATCTTAGCCCGGTCGTCCACAGAGATGTTTGGGTCACACATGATATCACGCGCCTTACTGGAGCCTGTTACAGAATTACACAAAGAGCTCAACTTTTTATACTTTTCCGGTACAAAAAGATACAAATATACATTGTTGTTTATTACTACCATTACAATAATGGAATATAGTGGTGAATCCGGAATGAAAGTTGAAGATGGGCTCAAAAGACTAAAGCACTAAACTTATTTGAGTTGATCACATGAAATTTCTGGAGCGGACCATTGTCTATAGTGTCGTGGGAAATGCCCCTGGTTACTGGCTGTATATACATTTATATTGGAAAAAAGTTTAATAATTACAGAAAAATTCAAAAGTTTTTCTGAATAAACTTGACTTTCTTTTGCACCAGTATATAAATTTTCACGAATAAAAACCTAGCATTGACTTCAAGGAAAAAAATATTGCTATATACAAGTCACTCCTTGCACTATTTTGACCAATTGTTTTTTTTTTTTGCCCTGAAGTCAAAGGGGTGTTTTTCTTATGTGGAATTCTTCTTATGAGTACAATGGAAGTTCAAGTTTAATTCAAACATATTTTTATTTTTTTGCTTTTCATTTAATTACTATTTTTTCATATAGGGTGTATATACACCAATAGAACAAACGTCCACGCACATAGTGTCGTGCAATAGTATATATCAAGCAATAATAAGAACACAATTGCTATTACACATATGATGGAATTATTTTCCAGTTCAGTTGAGTTTCTTCCAGAGAAGAACAACATCAAATGTCGAGCCGGAGATGGGGATGCCACCACGGCGTCCGTGAGAAGGGGTCACCAAGACTTTGCCGGAGATAAAAACGACGGCAGCTCGACCAAGACGGGACCGGTGGCTCAGTTGATGGTACTTGGGGAAGGGGTGCGGTATTAGCTGGAGGAAGAAGATGAAGGCCGCCCGTCAATGGATTCAATCTAACGGTCCATGCAAAAATTGTCTGAAACTCAAAAAGGAAAATTCCATTAGCATGTTTAATAGTGGGCTCGTAATAAAAGAAACAAGAAATAAAATTAAACACCCACAAGATACTCTCAACTTGCTAAATATAGTATGAGCCCACTTGTAAGCCGAGCTTGATACGCCTCAAATGTATATATAATTTTGGATTGTTTCATACTATTATATTATCATTTCTATATAATTTTATTATCATTTTATACTATTTTCTAGACTAACATATTAGTTTAGTGCTAAGTGTCAGTTCTCGTTTTCTGTTTGTTTTTGGTTCGCATGAAACTAATATCTACGGAGGTCCAAATACGTTGTTGATTACATGATTTTTTGGGTAATAATAAACACCAAAACTTCGGGAGAGATCGAGGTGAGCCACAAGGGGCCCACACGAACACGTGGAGCAGCCAGGGGGTGGTTGCGCCCCCTGTCCGTGTGGGGCCCACACTTACCGCCTTGACCTGATTCCACCGTCATAAATTCCTATAAATCCCAAAACCATTTGCGGCGCCTCCAGAAGAATTTGATCTCTGTTTCGAAGAAATCCCATCTGGAGCACTGTTTTGGAGCCCTGCCAGAGGGGGAAGCCATTTCCGGAGACCTCTTTATCAACCTTGCTGCCTCCATGACCATGTGTGAGTAGTTTCCTTAGGACCTTAGGGTCCAAATCAGTAGTTAGATCTCTCTTTCTCTCTCTATTGATTTTCAATAGTAAGTTCCCGTGAGCCGTCTCACATGATCAGGATCAATTCAATGTAATCCATGGATGTATTTGTTCGGGTATGATGATTAATCGCTTTATGATCAGATTGTTTATTGAATTCAATTGAATCTTTTTGAGGTTTTCTTGTTGTATAATTTAATAGCTCCGCATGTTCTCCGATCTATCTTCTTTGGTCAAGTCCGATGGTTTTTCTTCAAAGGGAGTGGTGCTTTGTAGTGGGTTCTAATCTTGTGATGATCTATATCCCAGGGACAAGACACATATTGTATTGTTACCACTAAGGATAAAACGACATTATCTCTTCATATTGCTTGATGTTTTGTTGTTTATATTATGTCATCATACTTATTTAAATGCCCCGTTTCTTGTGAACTTAATATTTTGAGATGCATGTCGGATAGCGATCTTAGGGTGAAGTATTAGAGCATCTCTAGCAGACCCGCATAAGTGGTCAAACCTGTATTTTTTTCGTTTTACAGTTTTGGGCGAAAAGAGTGTCTAGAACAGAAACCGTAAAAGTGGTACAACCCGTAAAATTTTTAAGGGCCACCACAAATGCACACCCAAAACCCTTATCTTTGGAGGTTGGAACGCCGAATCTAGGGGGCCCCGTATACCGGTAAAACCTCATCGGAGCAAACACGCCGCCGTGGAGTTTGCCGGAATCCGCCCTAAACTCGCTGGAATTCATCACCGCTCACCGAAAAAAGCCGCTAGGCGCTGCAATCGATTGCCGCCGGTTTGAATTGACGAGCTCGACATAGCCATGGCCTCCCATGACCTCAGCCTGGCCGCCAGAATCCTCCCGGCGCGGCAGGCAAAGGGGCACGACTCGGCTGGCAATAGAGCAAGGCGCCAGTAGTAGAAAAACACCTAATAGTCTCGGTTCGTAAGGGCCTTTAGTCCCGGTTCATGAACCGGGACTAATGGGTCGTGACTAATACCTCCACCCATTAGTCTCGGTTCAAACACGAACCGGGACCAATGTTCCTCCACGTGGCCCTGTGCGCCGAGCCCAGTCAGGGGGCCTTTGGTCCCGGTTGGTGGCTCTCCAACCGGGACCAAAAGGCATCCACGCGTCAGCATTCCAGTGGCTGGGGTTTTATTTTTATTTTTTTTTGAAAGGAGGGGGGGTTGGGGGTTTTGGGGGGTTAATTTAGATGTTTCATATATTGTGTTAGCTAGCTAATTAATAGAGAGAAGTGTCCTCTCTTATGTCCGTGCTTGGTCGACGCTACATACTATATATATACATAAGTGATCGAGAGAACCATTCAGTACAGAAGTTCGTCATGCATACCGAGAGAAGTGATCGATCGACCTCTCTTTCTCCGAGAGATTGGTCGAACAACAAGTTTTCGTATATTATGTATCTGACGCTACTGGCTACATACATGTACAATATGTATAAGATCTCTTAATTACAATCCCCTAGCAATTGAAATCAATTTTCACATGGTATTCTCCGGCTTTATTGATGACGTGGTCAAGAAAGAATCCCGCCAATTCCTCTTGAATTCCTTTCATGTGATCTGGTTCTAGGAGTTCATTCTGCATCTGCCACGTCTAATTTGAAGAAGGGGGTTAATTAATACATATATATGAATGAAACTCAACAGAAATGATGGTGTAATAAAATAAAATTGTGAATATCATTGCTTACGCACTTCATATTGTCGTTGAGAGTAGCCCCGCTTGTTTATCAAAGTCGTGTTGTGGATGAACTCGCACACGTAGTATCCACAGAAATCATTCCCTTCTTCCTGCCACAAGCACTTTACGAGAAATAGAGGTCAATCAAACTGATAATGAAGCATTATAAATGGCATTGATGAAAGTATAGCTATAGAATCAACGGGAGATGCGCGCAACTAGCTAGCCAGTAGTACTTACTTTCGGGTATGTATATCGCAGCTCCTTCGACAGTCCCGAAGCTTGTGCGGTGAACTGTTTCCAAACCCTGCAAGACAAAGAAAATAATTATTATTACTTGAGATATCAGGAAATGAACAAAAAGTTGCCGATATGGTGCGATAATGATCGATTGAACTTACTTGCTGAGCATTTCAGTCATGTCCGCATAGGATTTGCGATCTTTCCGTCTCGAGTCTAAGACGGTTACTAGTCCACGCTCAAGCTTAATCTCCAGAAGAATATAGTGGTACCTGCGCACGCATGCATAACTCATCAATTACATTACTATAACCTCGCTCGAGTAATAAGGGAAACCGAATATGCACACGACAGTAACACTCACTTGCCGTTGTAAGGAAAAAGTATGGTATCTTTGTTTTGATTTTTTATCAACGATTGTAGCACGTTGTCCTCGGCCTCTTTGATGTCCTTTTTAACCAGAAATTCATCTATGATATTTGTGTTAATGAACCCAATATCATAAATTTCTTATTTTTTTGCACTCGACGATCTTCAATCTGCATAATATATTGAGGATAATTAATTATAAATACATGTAATGAAAGAGCCGAGCTATATATAGAGACTTAATGACAGAAATAGTACTTACAGACAGTAGCAAAAGACCATTAGTTTATCGAGGGCCTTTTGATTGAAGAACGCGAAGAACTCATCAAATGGAATAGTCAACAGATCATTTGTAACGAGGTCGTGCTCCTCTTTAATATGCAGATACAAAGCATTCGTACCCTCAGACTCTCTGCAGGTTTCCATGTACCAATTATAGAATCTTCGCATCATTGTTGTCAGAGATTTTTCATCTTTGACAAGAGGCTTCCCGTACTCGTATCTGTGTTCGTCCACCTCCAAGAAATCAGGAAGTGCATCGTCAGGCAGGTAATCTTCAAGATTGCCATAACCGGCCACCGTCCCCGGAGCATTAGACACATTGAGCGGGGGGCACGATTGATGTGCTTGTTCACCGAGCTGGGCAATTTTTTTCCCCTTTGCTCGTTCTTTTGACCTTTTAGCGCTGACAGTAGTTCCCGACCGCTGGGCTTGGAGATATGTATGTTCAGTAATGCGCTCATAGTTGGTTCTCGGTGGAGACTTTGGTGGTTTCCTCAGGGCATCGATAGTGCGCTTTGCTTTCACCGGATCTACCTTCTTCTCCGGAGGTGGATGTCTCTTTGCTTTCACCCCTTCAAAGAACTCCTTCACGTGGGTCCGCACAATCGTATCGTTTTCCTCCTCGGACCTCTCGTACGGTAACTTCTCTAGAGGCTTGAGAGATGGACCGTATTTGTATTGCCTCCCGCCTCTGGTTGTGCTGCTAGACGCCGGAGCAGACGGAGCGGCTGCGGCGTCTGTCTTCTTTCGTGCTTGCTTACGAGGCGGAGGAGAAGGAGTACGACGCGCCGGAGCAACCGGGGCGGCGGCGGGTCTCTTCCGCCCTTGCTGGCGAGGCGGAGAAGGAGGAGGCTGTTGGCTGCTCGGGAGCGCCAACGCAGGCGGAGAAGGAGGCGGAGTGCCGCCATGCGCCGGAGAAGGAGGCGGAGTGCCGCCACACACCGGAGAAGGAGGCGGAGTGCCGCCACGCGTGCCCTCGTCGTCACTCGCCGGAGGAGGAGGCGGTGGAGGAGGCGGAGTGCCCTGATTCGCCGGAGGAGGAGGAGGAGGCGGAGGCGTCCAGTTCAGAAGGTTGATGAGCTCCTTCCGCCATAGGCATGGAGTCTTCAAAGCACAACCCAGCCTAGTCTCCCCTTCACCGGTAGGGTGCTCAAGCGGGAGGTTCTCAAATCCCTCCGTTATTTCATCCACCATCACCTTAGCATATCCTTCTGGAATCGGCTGGCAGTGATAAGTTGTGCCGGGTCCACTAGGATAAACTTGGCCAACAGCCGCCTTGACCTTCAAATTCATCCATCGCGCCATAATATGGCAATTTTGAGACTCCGTGATACCATCTACGGGATAGCTGGCAGGAGCCGTCAAGACATGCTCCGGCTGAAGCAACTCAGTGGAAGCCACGCTGCTTCTCCGCTGAGATGGCGGGGTAGCTTCGGGGGAAGCTTCGGCAGGTTGTTTGCTGTGATCTGCTGCTTCTCATTCCTCTTCTCGATCCTCTAGCCCCATTACCCTTTCATGCAGCGCCTGCAGTTGGTCCTGCTCCAGTTTCTTCCTCCTCTCGTGGGTTTTGTAACCCCTGCGTCTGGAAAACCAACCTTCCATAGAATGGAGCCTGGCGTGCCTCGTGTCCGTCCAGGGTGCTCAGGATTCCCAAGGGCCATTGTGAGCTCGTCCTTCTCCCTGTTTGGAAGGAACGTCCCTCGCTGCGCTGCATTGATATAGTGTCGAAGGTTCTTGACTGGTATTTCCAGTTGCTCGTCCGTCCACTGGCACAACCCTGTTACAGGGTCCAAGGTTCCGCCAGCCCCGAAGAACCAAGTCCGGCAAAGGTCTGGCCAGTACATTGTCTCTGGTTCGATCCCTTTTTCAAGCAGATCATGCTCAGCCTTGGACCACTTAGCCCGGGCTTTGAGGTAGCCACCTGACCCCGTGCGATGGTGAAGCTTCTTCTTCGCAGCATTTTTCTTGTTTGTCTCCGACATCTTCTTACTCTTTTCCGATGTCTTGTGGGCCACAAATGCGGGCCAGTGATCTTTGATCTTCTCATATTTGCCGATGAATTCTGGTGTCTTTTTTCCGACAAACTGGTTCAGCTCTTTCCTCCACCTCCTCATTAGGGTTGCCATCTTCTTAAGAGCACAAGACTTGATTAATTGCTCTTTAACTGGCTTCTCCGGATTCTCCTTTGGCGGTAGGGTGAAATTTGCCTTCAGCTCAATCCAAAGATATTCTTTCTGCATATCATTGACATAAGACACCTCAAGGTCTTCCTCCTTAGGCTTATACCATTGCTGGATGCTGATCGGGATCTTGTCCCTAACAAGAACCCCGCACTGAGCAGAAAATGCCTTCCTTGTCCGGATGGGTTCAATCGGTTCGCCGTCGGGCGCGATTTCTATGATCTCAAACTTTTCATCCGAGCTCAACTTTTTCTTCGGGCCTCGTCTCCTTACCGAAGTTGTGCTCGATCCGGAGGGCTAGAAATTATAAGGAAGAAAGACGAGAGTAATTAATATGTGTACATATACCAAAACAATGGAAGCATCAATTAACTAGTCAGCACGGGCTTAACTAATATATATATACCTGGCCGGGCTCGGTTCGGTCACCGGAGCAGTCAGCACGGTCTCCTTCTTGTACCTCCATTGTGTCACCGGAGCCATCATGAACATAGTCCTCTTCTTGTACCGGCATTAATGGGCCGAAGCCATCATGAACATAGCCCTCTTCTTCACCCAGTTCTTCCAGCTGACCAACGGTGTCGAGGAGAAATGACGCAACTTCATCCCTTCCATTTGCGATTATGTCCCCCAATATCGCTTCTGTTTCTTCGTCTCGGGAGTGCTCCATAGTTTCTGCAAATATTTACAACATGTCAATTATTATTCAAACATGGTACAGATGGATATATATATATATATATATATATATATATATATATTAGTGGCAAACGTAGAACTAGCTAGCTAATCACAATAAGGAATCATGTTAGTGGCCTCGACGCTGCTTCTCTAGGGTTTGGGGTCGCCTCGACACAACAACGCTTCAAGGGTTTGGGGTGGCCTCGACGACAACGCTCTTTTAACTTGGTAAATTTGGGTGGCCTCGAGAGAGTTAATTTGTCGGGTAGGGGCGCGGCGGGAGGGGGTAGGAGACCAACATCGTTTTCTCTCTAGGGTTTGGGTGTCCTCGAGAGTTTTGGTCGAGCGAGAGGGCCGAGGGGGGTGCTGCCGTTGTATAAGTTATCACGGTCGAGAGGGGGTATATATATCGACCGCCCCTCATGTCGAAGTTATCTCGAGGGGGTTATATCGACAACGACGCGACAACGACGAGAAAGGAAAATAATTAAGGAAAAGGAAGAAAAGAGGAAGAAGGAAGAAGGAAGAAGAAGAAGAAGAAAAAAGAGGAGAAGAAGAAAGGAATAGAGGAGAAGAAGAAAAAATAGAATTTTAATTCTATTTTTCTTCTTCTCCTCTATTCCTTTCTTCTTCTCCTCTTCTTTTTCTTCTTTTTCCTCTTCTTATTTATTTCTCCTCTTCTTCCTCTCCTCTTCTTCCTCTTCTTATTTTCCTTTTTCCTCTCATTCTTTTTCTTCTTCTTTCTTCCTTCTTCCTTCTTCCTCTTTTCTTCCTTTTCCATATTTTACTTTCTCCTCTACACTAACCTAAAATGCACTAACCTAAAATCGATATCTACTAACAACCTAAATAAAAAATTAATACATATATGAAAAAACATATATAAACAAAAAAATGCTATGAACATTATATTCATACATACATATATAGCCACATCCATTCATCATATATATAGCTACCACATACATATATACATTATATATATGAAAAAATGCAATGAAAAAAAATACACTTATGAAAAAAATACTATGAACACGTACACACATATATTTACATATACAAACACATATACACAAAAAATGCAAAAAATTGCTATGGAAATTGCAGGGGCGGCGGGGCGGCACGCGGCGGCCGCGCAGGGCAGGGGCGGCGGCGCGGCGGCCGCGCAGGACAGGGGCGGCGCGCGCCGGCCGCGTAGGGCAGGGGCGGCGGCGCGGCGGCCGCGCAGGGACAGGGGCGGCGAGCGGTGGCCGCGCAGGGGCGCGGGACGGGAGGGGCGCGGGAGCAGGCTGTGCTCACAGGGGGCGGCGGCGACGGCTCAGGCGAGCAGCCTGACGGCGTCGGTGGCGGCGGCGACAGCAAGGTGGAGCAGGTGCGTCGGGCGGCGACGGCGACGAGGAGGAGCAGGGGCGTCGGGGGAGAAGTGGGCGATTTGGCCAGAAACTGCTAAGTGTTGCTTATATAGCAACCCTTTAACCGGGACTAATGCACCCTTTAGTCCCGATTGGTGGCACCAACCGGGACTAATGCACCCTTTAGTCCCGGTTGGTGCCACCAACCGGGACCAAAGGCCTCTTTTTCGGCAGCCCAAAGGGCGGGAACCGGCAGCCTTTGGTACCGGTTGATGGCACCAACCGGGACTAATGCCTCCCCCTTTAGTCCCGGTTGGTGCCACCAACCGGGACCAAAGGCCCTGTGCTGCCTGCCTCGGGACCAAAGTTTAGTCCCACCTCGCTAGTTGAGAGGGGCGCGCAGTGGTTTATAAGCCCCACTGCCGCACCCCTCTCAAGCTCCTCTCCACCGCAGGCTTTCAGGCCTACTTGCTATTGCTTTGCCTGATGGGCCTTCTGGGCCTACTGCGGGCCTGAATCCTGGCCCATAGTAGGGTTTCATGTCGTATTCAGGCTGTGGGGGCCCTGTAGGAGGCATTTTTTTGTTTTTTTTGTTTTCTTTACTTATTGTTGCTATATTTATTCTTTTTCCGGTTTTTTTGTTTTGTTTTCTGCATTATCTATTTTCTTTTGTTTTTTGCTTTATTTTTTAATTGTTTTTGCTTTTAGTTTTAGGAAAATTATAAACTTTCTGTTAGTGCCATTAGTTTTCAAATTTGAAAACACTTTTTTGTTTTTTTATTTTCTTTCTTGCTTTATTTATTTTATTTTGTTTCTACTTACAACAAAATACTTATTGTTGTTTTTTTGTTTTGTTTTCTGCATTATTTATTTTCTTTTGTTTTTTGCTTTATTTTTTAATTGTTTTTGCTTTTAGTTTAGGAAAATTATAAAGTTTCTGTTAGTGCCTTTAGTTTTCTAATTTGAAAACACTTTTTTTGTTTTTTGTTTTCTTTCTTGCTTTATTTATTTTATTTTGTTTCTACTTACAACAAAATACTTATTGTTGCTATTTTTAATTATTACGAGGGCCGAACCATAAGACATTAAAGCATTTCAAATGAACTCTGAAAAAGTTGAAAGTTGGCATGGTATCATAAATTGACCCACATAGCATGTGCATGTACAAAACGGACAATGGTATCATACTCGTCAGTTACAAAGTTGGCATGGTATCATCATAATAGTTGCGGGAGAAAGTCTTCACTTTTTCTTCGCTTGTGTCATTTGCTTATTGCGCCGTAACCATGGATAATCTTCATCGTTTATCAGGATGCTGGGGTCAGCCTTGACTTTGAAGGGAGGAATTTCATGAAACTTTTCATAATCTTCAGACATGTCTGTCTTGTCCTCCACTCCCACGATGTCCCTTTTTCCTGAAAGAACTATGTGGCGCTTTGGCTCATCGTATGATGTATTCGCTTCCTTATCTTTTCTCTTTCTCGGTCTGGTAGACATGTCCTTCACATAGATAACCTGTGCCACATCATTGGCTAGGACGAACGGTTCGTCAGTGTACCCAAGATTTTTCAGATCCACTGTTGTCATTCCGTACTGTGGGTCTACCTGTACCCCGCCTCCTGACAGATTGACCCATTTGCACTTAAACAAAGGGACCTTAAAATCATGTCCGTAGTCAAGTTCCCATATGTCCACTATGTAACCATAATATGTGTCCTTTCCCCTCTCGGTTGTTGCATCAAAGCGGACACCGCTGTTTTGGTTGGTGCTCTTTTGATCTTGGTCAATCGTGTAAAATGTATTCCCGTTTATCTCGTATCCTTTCCAAATCAATACAGTCAAAGATGGTCCCCTGGACAACAAGTACAGCTCATCACAAACAGTGTTGTCACCTCTGATACGTGCTTCCAACCAACTGCTGAAAGTCCTGATGTGTTCACATGTAATCCAGTCGTCGCACTGCTCCGGGTGTTTGGAGCGCAGACTGTTCTTGTGTTCATCGACATACGGGGTCACCAAGGTAGAGTTCTGTAGAACTGTGTAGTGTGCTTGAGACCAAGAATATCCGTCCCTGCATATTATTGAGTCCCTTCCAAGCGTGCCTTTTCCAGTCAGTCTCCCCTCATACCGCGATTTAGGGAGACCTATCTTCTTAAGGCCAGGAATGAAGTCAACACAAAACCCGATGACATCCTCTGTTTGATGGCCCATGGAGATGCTTCCTTCTGGCCTAGCGCGGTTACGGACATATTTCTTTAGGACTCCCATGAACCTCTCAAAGGGGTACATATTGTGTAGAAATACGGGGCCCAGAATGACAATCTCGTCAACTAGATGAACTAGGACGTGCGTCATGATATTGAAGAAGGATGGTGGGAACACCAGCTCGAAACTGACAAGACATTGCACCACATCACTCCTTAGCCTTGGTATGATTTCTGGATCGATCACCTTCTGAGAGATTGCATTGAGGAATGCACATAGCTTCACAATGGCTAATCGGACGTTTTCCGGTAGAAGCCCCCTCAATGCAACCGGAAGCAGTTGCGTCATAATCACGTGGCAGTCATGAGACTTTAGGTTCTGAAACTTTTTCTCTGCCATATTTATTATTCCTTTTATATTAGACGAGAAGCCAGTCGGGACCTTCATACTAAGCAGGCATTCAAAGAAGATTTCCTTCTCTTCTTTGGTAAGAGCATAGCTGGCAGGACCTTCATACTGCTTTGGAGGCATGCCGTCTTTTTCGTGCAAACGTTGTAGGTCCTCCCGTGCCTCAGCTGTATCTTTTGTCTTCCCATACACGCCCAAGAAGCCTAGCAGGTTCACGCAAAGGTTCTTCGTCACGTGCATCACGTCGATCGAAGAGCGGACCTCTAGGTCTTTCCAGTAGGGTAGGTCCCAAAATATAGATTTCTTCTTCCACATGGGTGCGTGTCCCCCAGCGTCACTCGGAACAGCTAGTCCGCCGGGACCCTTTCCAAAGATTACGTGTAAATCATTGACCATAGCAAGTACGTGATCACCGGTACGCATGGCGGGCTTCTTCCGGTGATCTGCCTCGCCTTTGAAATGCTTGCCTTTCTTTCGACATTGATGGTTGGTCGGAAGAAATCGACGATGGCCCAGGTACACATTCTTCCTGCAGCTTGCCAGGTATATACTATCGGTGTCAAGTAAACAGTGCGTGCATGCGTGGTATCCCTTGTTTGTCTGTCCTGAAAGGTTACTGAGAGCGGGCCAATCGTTGATGGTCACGAACAGCAACGCCTTTAGGTTAAATTCCTCCTGTTTGTGCTCATCCCACGTACGTACACCGTTTCCATTCCACAGCTGTAAAAGTTCTTCAACTAATGGCCTTAGGTACACATCAATGTCGTTGCCGGGTTGCTTAGGGCCTTGGATGAGAACTGGCATCATAATGAACTTCCGCTTCATGCACATCCAAGGAGGAAGGTTATACATACATAGAGTCACGGGCCAGGTGCTGTGATTGCTGCTCTGCTCCCCGAAAGGATTAATGCCATCCGCGCTTAAAGCAAACCATACGTTCCTTGGCTCACTTGCAAACTCATCCCAGTACTTTCTCTCGATTTTTCTCCACTGCGACCCGTCAGCGGGTGCTCTCAACTTCCCGTCTTTCTTACGGTCCTCACTATGCCATCACATCAACTTGGCATGCTCTCTGTTTCTGAACAGACGTTTCAACCGTGGTATTATAGGAGCATACCACATCACCTTCGCAGGAACCCTCTTCCTGGGGGGCTCGCCGTCAACATCACCAGGGTCATCTCGTCTGATCTTATACCGTAATGCACCGCATACCGGGCATGCGTTCAGATCCTTGTACGCACCGCGGAAGAGGATGCAGTCATTAGGGCATGCATGTATCTTCTGCACCTCCAATCCTAGAGGGCATACGACCTTCCTTGCTGCGTATGTACTGTCAGGCAATTCGTTATCCTTTGGAAGCTTCTTCTTTAATATTTTCAGTAGCTTCTCAAATCCTTTGTCAGGCACAGCATTCTCTGCCTTCCACTGCAGCAATTCCAGTACGGTACCGAGCTTTGTGTTGCCATCTTCGCAATTGGGGTACAACCCTTTTTTGTGGTCCTCTAACATGCGATCGAACTTCAGCTTCTCCTTTTGACTTTCGCATTGCGTCCTTGCATCGACAATGACCCGGCGGAGATCATCATCATCGGGCACATCGTCTGGTTCCTCTTGATCTTCAGCAGCTTCGCCCGTTGCAGCATCATCGTGCACATCGTCTGGTTCCTCTTGATGTTCAGTAGCATCACCGTATTCAGGGGGCACATAGTTGTCATCGTACTCTTCTTCTTCGCCGTCTTCCATCATAACCCCTATTTCTCCGTGCCTCGTCCAAACATTATAGTGTGGCATGAAACCCTTGTAAAGCAGGTGGGTGTGGAGGATTTTCCGGTCAGAGTAAGACTTCGTATTCCCACATATAGGGCATGGACAACACATAAAACCATTCTGCTTGTTTGCCTCAGCCACTTCGAGAAAATCATGCACGCCCTTAATGTACTCGGAGGTGTGTCTTGAACCGTACATCCATTGCCGGTTCATCTGCGTGCATTATATATAATTAAGTGTGTCAAAAATCATTACAGAACATCATGAATAGATAATTAAGTGACCAAATTAATAGAAGTTCATCATCACATTAAAACCAAAGTACATACATAGTTCTCATCTAACAACATAAAGCTCTGCAGAGCATCTAAATTAATTAAACCATACACTGAAACTATGTAAAACATTTCAATGCGAAAACAAATGCGATCATAATCGCAACCAATGTAACAACTGATCCAACGGCATAATGATACCAAGCCTCGGTATGAATGGCATATTTTCTAATCTTTCTAATCTTCAAGCGCATTGCATCCATCTTGATCTTGTGATCATCGACGACATCCGCAACATGCAACTCCAATATCATCTTCTCCTCCTCAATTTTTCTAATTTTTTCCTTCAACAAATTGTTTTCTTCTTCAACTAAATTTAACCTCTCGACAATAGGGTCGGTTGGAATTTCCGGTTCAACAACCTCCTAGATAAATAAAATCTATGTCACGTTGGTCGGCATAATTGTCATAAACAATAAATGAACCAATAGTTATGAAAAGATAATATATACCACATCCGAATCATAGACAGGACGAGGGCCGACGGGGGCGGATACCAAAACCATCGCACTATATAAAATGCAATAATAAAAGTAAGAAAATTATACAAGTATCTATATAAATATACAAGTAAGAATTTTTTGTTCCTTTCAGAAAGAAGATAAGAACAAGAGGCTCACCACGGTGGTGCCGGCGACGAGATCGGCGCGGGCGATCGACGGCGGTGAAGACGGGGACGGGACGTGACGGACCGCTAAACCTAGACAAATATTGAGGAAAATGGAGCTTGGAGGTCGAGCTTGGAGAGGAGAAAGCTTAAGTAGTGTGGCTCGGGCATTCCATCGAACACCTCGTGTGCATAGGAGGTGAGCTAGAGCACCACAAAGCTCTCCCCTCGCCGGCCACGAAAAACAGAGCACTGGGAGTGCTCTGCTCGCGGGCGAGGGGTAGATATAGGCAACTAATTGGTCCCGGTTCGTGCCACGAACCGGGACTAAAGGGCAGCCTTTGGTCCCGGTTCACGCCACCAACCGGGACCAATGGTGGTGGGCCAGGAGCGAGGCGCATTGGTCCCGATTCGTCCCACCAACCGGAACCAATAGGTCCAGCCGAACCGGGACCAATGGCCCACGTGGCCCGGCCGGCCCCCGGGGCTCACGAACCGGGTCCAATGCCCCCATTGGTCCCGGTTCTGGATTGAACCGAGACTAATGGGCTGACCCGGCCTGGACCATTGCCCCCTTTTCTACTAGTGCGCGGACGGCCGAGGCGGTGGGGCGTGGCCGACAAGGCTGGGCGCAGACGACGGAGGCGACGGGGTGTGGCCGACGAGGATGGGCACGGCCGGCGCGGTGATGGGGCGCGACCGACAGGGGCGGGAAGCGGCCGACGGGCGACGGGGCGCGACCAACGGGCGACGCGGCATGGCCTGCAGGCGATGGGTTGCGGCCGACGGGGTTGGACGTGACCGGCGTGGCCGGCGCGGCCGGCTGGGAAAAGGGGCGGCAGCGGCCGAACTGGAGGAATGAGCTCTTTATTTCAGTTTGACAGTTTTTTTTGCAGTATCTGTTCGGCCGCGGCTAAAATGAACCCTTAAAATGCACTTTTTCCAACCTGTATCCCAGTTTTGCAGTTTGTGATTTTAAGGGGTCTGCTAGAGATGCTTTTAGTAGTAGATGCAGTTGAATTAACGATCTACTTATCACAGACGTAATGCCTATATGAGATTATACCATGAATGATCAATCATAAATATAAATATGGCAATTTAATCGCCTCCCAACTGTAATTTTTTTCACCACACCACACTTGTATGTTTGAGAAAGATGCCACTAGTAGATCTATGGCCCGTGAGTCTATTCTTCTTTACTGAAAACAAATATATTCTCTGCTACTCTATTGCCTTCACTCTTAATTTGCTACCTATTATCTCTATTACTTGTAGTTTAATCTTGTACGTAGCATGACAAGGGGCTTGACAACCCCTTTTATGTGTTGGGATAGGTGTATTTTGTGTTTTTTATGTATAGGTAATGCTCATTTTGTTTGCTAGGTGGCTCCTAC
This sequence comes from Triticum aestivum, assembly GCF_018294505.1. Taxonomy (NCBI): domain Eukaryota; kingdom Viridiplantae; phylum Streptophyta; class Magnoliopsida; order Poales; family Poaceae; genus Triticum; species Triticum aestivum. The sequence continues at coordinate 735,687,628 of NC_057801.1, forward strand.
TTGTTCGATAAATCTTAGTTCACTAACCAAGAGAAATACTTACTACTAACTTACATCATTATCTAGTTCAATGTCGGTCAGAAAATGAACAAGGGTGTCTCTCTTGGGTGTCTGTAGTACATATTGTCGATAAATCTTACGTGTACTCTAGTTGCAGTTGATCTAACTAGAATTGGGAGATCCATTTGACTGGAATTTTTTTGTTTCATGTTAGTAGAACCTGCTGGTTCTGATTCTGAAAAAGCGAGAGGTTAAACTACATGTTAGTGTTGGGAAACGTAGCATGCAATTTCAAAAAAATTCCTACGCTCACGCAAGATCTATTTAGGAGATGCATAGCAACGAGAGGGGGGGTGTGTCCACGTACCCTCGTAGACCGAAAGCAGAAGCGTTAACTTAACGCGGTTGATATAGTCGAACGTCTTCACGAATCAACCGATCAACTACCGAACGTACGGCACCTCCGAGTTCTGCACACGTTCAGCTCGATGACGTCCCTCGAACTCTTGATCCAGTAGAGGTACGAAGGAGATGAGTTCCGTCAGCACGACAGCGTGGTGACGGTGATGGTGATGTGATCCGCGCAGGGCTTCGCCTGAACACTATGACAATATGACCGGAGGAGTAAACGGTGGAGGGGGACGCCGCACACGACTAAGAAACAACTGTTGTGCGTTGGGGTGTCCCCTTGCCCCCGTATATAAAGGATGAGAGGGGAGGAGGCCGGCCCTAGGGGGCGCGCCATGGGGGGAGTCCCACTAGGACTCCTAGTCCTAATCGGCTCCCCCCTTCCTTCCAACGGAGGGGAAAAGGGAAAGAGAGGGAGAGGGAGAGGGAAAGGGGGGCCGCGCCCCTCCCCTAGTCCAATTCGGACTCCCCATGGGGGGGCGTCACCTCCTCGTGGCCTGCCTCTCCTCTCCCCTATGGCTCATTAAGGCCCATAACTTCCTTGGGGGGTTCCGGTATCCCCTCGGTACTTCGAAAAATATTCGAACCACTCCGGAACCATTTCGGTGTCCGAATATAACCTTCCATATATCAATGTTTACCTCTCAGCCATTTCAAGACTCCTCGTCATGTCCATGATCTCACCCAGGACTCCGGACAACCTTCGGTCACTAGAACCGGGGCTAAAGGGCCTCTGGAACCGGGATAAATGGGTTGTTTTCTACTAGTGTTGATCCACGCATGCATATCTACACCTATTTTCTGTGTCATCATTGATGGTCCATCCTATGCCAAATTCAGAAATAGCAGAGGCATCAGGCAAGGTTGTCCTCCCTAATGAATTATCCATTATGCTTCAAGAAGCTATGGAATCCAATCATCTAACTGGCATTTCTCTTGGACCAAATTTCCCTCCCTTTCATTCTCTTATGTTTGCAGATGATCTCTTAGTCCGTGGCCAAGCATCTATTCAAGAAGCCTTACAAATCAAGAGTCTCATTCAGATCTTCTGTAATAATTCTGGACAAATCGTTAATTGGAACAAGTCAGCCATCATCTTCAGTAACATTGTTCCTTGTCAAACCAAAGAAGCAATCCGGAACATTTTCCCTATTTTGGATATAGATGAAAACACCATTCATTTGGGCCATCCTCGTGTCCTTCCAGCCAAATAGATCCACGGCCTGCAGTTTCATCATTGACAAATTCAGAGCTAAACTTCCAAGCTATAAAGCTGACAAGCTCTCCCATACGGCGAGATTGACTTTAATAAATTTTGTTTTTGCCTCTATTCCCGTCTGCTACATGATGAACATTCTTTTTCCCAAGAAATTCTTAGATATACTCACAGCAGTAATCAGAAACTTCTGGTGGACAGGTGTTAAGAAAGATTATAACTCTAGATCCTTATGTCTTGGAGCTTAGAAGGATATGTGTGCTCCAAAAAATGAAGGAGGGCAAGTTATCAGGAATTTGCAGGCTACTAACAGCAGCTTAGTTCTTTCAGCTGCCTGGAGAATTGTGGAGGATCCTATAGACACATTTCTAGAGTTGAATCTATTTGGAGTACTTTGTGGTATCCTTCTTGGGATCCCATTTATGACCATCTCAACATCCAGGATAACAACTTTATTTACCCAGCCTAAGTCAAGGATCTTTAGCTTCCAAATCAAGCTACATGGAATACTAATCTCATTGACACGTTGTTTGATTAGGCAACATCAGCGGTTATGAAACATGTACCTATCATTCACTCTGAGGGTAGGGACCTTCTCTGCTGGAAACTTACACCTACATATAGATTCAACTCCAAGAGTGCATATAAGTTATACCTGGAGGTACTGTAACAAGAAGGAGAACCACAACCAAGATCAGTTTCTTCAAATTCCAAAACACTATTACACAACAGATTTGGAAAACGAAGGATATGATGCCTAGGATCCAGACATTTGCTTGGAGACTAATAAGGAGATCTCTTCCAGCAGGTAAAAGAGCAGGTAAGTACTCTAAACATATAAGTATTTATGCTCCAGGTGTGGAGTTGAAGAAGATGAAATACATATTCTCTTTCTTTGCCATTTTGTAAGAGCAGCCTGGTTTGGACATCCTTGGTACATAAAAGCTGACAATCTTGTTCGTAATTACATCTCAATATCACATATTATACTCATGTTCATTTCTTCGCAACACCCATATGCTTCCTTAAATAACATTATGACTTTTCTTTGGTGCTTGTGGAAAGCGAGATATGACAATCTATTCCAGAGGATACAGGGTAATCCAGTGCAGGTTTATCATGCAACACATGCGATTTCGAATTGCCTTTCGCCAAAGAACATCGCAGGGAACAATAAAAAGGACCAAAACAAAAAAGGGATGGATGAACTGAAGGAGGATATAAGTCAGCTTCGGGAAATCACAGTACAAGCCACCAAGCTAGAAGCAACAATCAAGATCTTTACAGATGCAGCTTGGAAGAACCCTCAAGAAAATAGTTAAGAATCATGAGCAGGTCTAGGGATTCAGATACAGGTACAACAGGAACACAATAGAATGGAAGTCAAAATTTCAGCATCGTCAGACAGAGCAACAACTCCTCTACAAGTTGAAGCCCAAACAACGAAGCTGGCTGCAATTTTAGTTCAACGTCTACAGCTCAAGGGTGCAGTTTTTCTTACTAACAACCTTACCCTCGCAAAGGCTCTAGCCGCTCGAGCACCAACAGATGAACCGGGACATTGGCAGATTAGAGCTATGGTTGTTGACTTCTGTTTAGCAACTAGAGAGATGCAGGTTCAGGTGTTCCATACTTCAAGAACTTGCAATGAACAGGCCCAAAAAGCAATTCATCAGAATCTGGCAGTTTCTAAAGCCTTTAGTTGTCACAATCCTGGTCATTTTGTTTTTTTGAAACGGGCAAAAAAGCTTTTGCCTTATATTGATATAGGAGAAGCAAACGGGGGTATGGCAAGAGCCAAAAACAACAAAAAAACGAGGAAGGGCGACCACCGCCCCCGGCACAGGGGGAGGAGGATCAGCCTACAAGTTCCGCCAGATTTTTAGCACCGGCGAGGATCCAGTCCTTCCCCTCTTCCCTAATCTTATGCATGACAACCGATGGCAGGGAGGACTTGTTGTTGAAAACTCGTTCATTCCTCTCTTTCCAGATCTCCCAAGTGATGAGCGTGATAGCTGAGCGCAAGCCATTTGGGGAGGAGGTGGTGGACTTCGAAACGGCCAACCAATAGTCCACGACTTTAGGCCTACCCTCCCCGATGCTGCTGATGAGGTCTGGACAAGACAGCCAAGAGGCCGCGGCCGTCCAGATACGTCTGGAGAAGCGGCACTCGAAAAGAATGTGTCGTGCCGTCTCAGGGGAGGTACGGCAGAGCTGACAAGTAGGTTGGTGCGGCCATCCGCGTTTCGCCAAGCGATCGGCGGTCCATAAACGGTTCTGGACAGCGAGCCAGGCGAAGAAACGACACTTTGGAGGGGCCCAGGTCTTCCACACGATGTTCCCGAACTGGCAGGGCAAAGAGGCAAGGAACTGGACCTTGTAGGCGGAGGTGGCCGAGTAGCACCCATTAGGGGTCAAGGACCAGGTAATGGAGTCCTCAGTGTCAGGATGAAGCTGGATATCCGACAAGAGCTCCCAGAGGCGGACGTATTGTTCCATGTGATCGGCCGTGAACGCATCCACCACTATGTCCGAGATCCAGTTGTTATCAGCGAGAGCGTCCTGGACCGTCCGATTCTTCCTCTTGGAAGCCTTGAAAATTAGGGGAGCCAGGTCTTTTGGCGGGGCACCATTGAGCCATGAAGACGACCAGAAGGAGGCCTTGGCGCCGTTTCCGATGGTGACGCGAGTAGCCGCATTGAAGAGGTCAAGGTCGGAGGCGTCGTTGGGTGTTTCAGAGCCCACCCATGGCTTCTCAGGAGCCTTCCACTCATACCATAACCAGCGAAGCCTCAGGGCCCGGGAGAACCTTTCCAGGTCCAGAACCCCCAAACCACCGAGCTCCTTGGGGCGGCAGACCTTTTGCCAGTTGACTTTGCATTTCCCTCCACTAACCGCCTCCTTACAGGCCCAGAGCATGCCACGACTGATCTTCGCAAAGGCCCTGAGGATGCCTTTGTCAGCCTTTAAAGCCGCCAGCAGGAAGATTGGCATGGAGGAGAGCACGGACTTAACCAGAGCAGTGCACCCGGCACGGTTCAGGAACTTTCCTTTCCACGGGCTAAGACGAGCCACCGCTTTGTCGATGTAGGGTTGAAGGTCCACACGCCTAAGTCTTCCGAGGGAGAGGGGCAACCCCAGATACTTAATGGGGAAGGGGGTTGTAGTCGCTGGGAAGTTCGCCAGAATCTCCTCCAAGTTAATGTTGGCGCATTGGATGGGGGCGATGGAGCTCTTGGTCACATTTTTCACGAGGCCAGAGACTACCCCAAAACTCTGTAGAATGGAAGCAAGGCCTTCCACATCATGTGTCGTGGGGGATAGAAAAATGGCAGCGTCGTCCGCATATAGGGAGACCCTGGGGCCCTGAATACCACCAGGCATAGCAGACAGCAAGCCGGATTCCGTAGCCTTTTCCAGAAGTCTCTGAAGTGGGTCGATGGCGATGTCGAACAGGAGGGGCGAGAGGGGATCACCCTGACGAAAACCCCGTCCATGCATGATGTCCCTCCCAGGGATTCCGTTGAGCAAAACCCTAGAGGAGGCCGTGGTGAAGAGAGTCGTCAGGAGGGCCCGCCATCTTTGAGGAAAGCCGAGGCGTTGCAAAAGATCCAGCATGTAATCCCAGCGAACAGTGTCGAAGGCCTTGGCGATGTCCAATTTGATCAGAAGTGACGGAGTTTTGCAGCGATGTAACCGGCGGGCGGTGTTCCTGACGTACAAGAAATTGTCGTGGATAGTTCTAGACTTGATGAAAGCGCTCTGACTGCGGGGAAACAATGTCGTTCATCTTCGGGCTAAGACGTCATGCCATAGCTTTGGCGATGATCTTCGGAACCACATGGATGAGACTGATGGGCCTGAAATCCGATATGGACTCCGCACCGTCCTTTTTAGGCAGAAGCACGACATTGGCTGTGTTGATGATGTGGAAATTGGACGCAGAAAGCTCGGAAAAGGCATTGATGACGGACATAAGGTCATCCTTGATTATATCCCAGCAAGAGCGAAAGAAGGCGATAGTAAAACCGTCAGGGCCCGGAGCCTTGTCCGCGGGCATGTCATCAATAGCCTCCTTTATCTCATCCTCATAGAAAGGCAGGCCCAGATCCTCCAAAGGGTGGGTGGTGAGGTTCAGGGCATCCCAGTTGAAGTCTAGCGTACTAGGAGGAGGCCGACCTAGAACGCGGGAGAAGTGGTCGAAGATCAGCCCGGCTTTATCATCGTGAGTCACAGCCCAGCCAGTGTTATGCTTGAGTCTCAAGATGTGATTTTTGCGCTTCCTCGCATTAACTCGTAGATGGAAAATTTTGGTGTTGGCATCGCCCTCGCGGAGGTAGCGAATCCCGGAGGCTTGACGTTTGCGGGATCTTTCCAGAACAGCGAGACCTTTAACCCGCCATTTCAGGTTAGCACGGAGCCATCTTTCTTCCTGGGAGAGCGCGCGGGACTCTTGAGCAATATCCAGCTGCAGAATGACATCCAGGGCCATGAGGAGTTGTAGATTGCCATCAGAAAAGAGGCCTTTGCTCCAAGATTTGAGCCCTTGTGCCGTGGCCTTGAGCTTGTGATTGATGACATGGACCGGTTGAGAGTGCGAGGAGGGCGTAGACCAAGCTTGTTGGACCACCTCCCTGAACCCCGGCATTTTGGTCCAGAAGGACTCGAAGCGAAAGACAGGCGGTTTCCGCGGGCCACTCTGGTTGGAAAGGAGGAGGGGGCAGTGGTCCGAGAGGGATGAGGACAGGGCATGTAGCACATGATTCTCGAACATGAGGTCCCAAGCAGCATTGCAGAAAGCCCGATCCAGACGCACAAGAGTAGGGGTCTCCCTTTCGTTGCTCCAAGTAAACCTCCGGTTCTGCACCTTTAGCTCCTTAAGCTGACAGTTGGTGAGGGCTCTTCTAAAGAGACCCATCAGGCGGAAGTCTAGGTTGTTGTTGTTCTTATCCTCCGCTTGGTAGATAAGGTTGAAATCCCCAATGATGAGCCATTTTGAGTCGTCAGAAGGCTTGGCAGCGATAACTTCTAAGAGAAAGGCTTCTTTCTCGGCATGATCTGTAGGGCCGTAGACCGTAGTGAGCTTGAAGGAGGTACCACATGCGCGAATGGAGACGCTAGCCGAGATCAAGTAAGTGCCGAGGTGAACATTGGAGACCTCCACATGATCCTCATTCCAGAGTAAGAGGATGCTGCCCCGGGTGCCGATGGCCGGACGGTGAGCGAAGGAGCGAAGACTAAGACCGCCGATATAAGAAGCCGTTTGTTGATCGATGTGGTCGAGCTTGGTCTCTTGGATGCAAGCGATATGACAGCGAGTATCTGCGAGGAAGGCATGGACGGTGTCTTTGCGACCTTGGTCGTTTAGCCCGCGGGTATTCCAGTCAACGATGGAGAGATCAGGTCCAAACATAGTGACAACAACCGAGGTGAGGTGATAGCTTAACAGACAAACACAGAGACTTGTCCACAAAGTGAAAAAGACGAGAAACGCAGCAGGAAAGCAAGGAACTAAACAGTCACGTCCTGGGCATCTAGCTCACACCCTCCTGGACCGCCCATGGCAATGAGCAACTCGTCCGCTTCGGACATGCTGCGGATGTTGAGTTTGAAGAGCTTGGCTAGAGCTTCAATCGCCTTGTCCGGAAGCGGGGTGCTGAACTTGTCGACGTAAGCCTTCCTCGCATCCAGCAGAGGGACTCCTTCAGAAGCAACACCCATCTTGGTGTTCAGGACATGGACGGCCTTATCCATGGCGTGCATCTTTGGCTTGTTGATCAAACGGGCACTACGCCTGGTAATAGAAGTGGGCTGCACCTTGGGCAGCGTAGGCGTCAGCAGTGCAGGCGCAGGGCACGGCCGGAGAGGTGCCTGAGGGCGCACAAAAAGGTTGTTGTCGGGGGATGGAGCGCGCTCTTCGGCCACGGGGTCGCCAAGGACCTGCCTGGCCTCGTCCTCAGCGACGTCCCCAGTGGCGTCTTCCCAAGACTCCGGCACCACAGCCGGTGGGAACAGCGGAGACCGAGCCGCGTGTAGGATTGGCGAGGCGGGGAGCGTTGCCGAGTCGTCCATCACGTCATCCAGCCAAGCGCTAGGGAGGGGAGGCTCGATGTGCGCTTGTGGTGGGGAAGAGGCGAGCCGCGAGAAGCCCATGGTGAAGGCCGGCGGCAGTTGTCCCCTAAACATTGTGTTACATATCTAGACCTTCAGGGATTTGTAATCCATGATGTAAACTGTCAGTGGTCTGAATACATGGCGCCCTTGGCGCCTTTAGCTTGTTAAAAAAAGATTAATACCGTCCATCCATGATCATTTAGGCCATTGCCTTTCGTGCATGATCTGGAGATGAGAATTAAGATTCATTTCATCCACTGCTAGCTGGAACACAGTAATTTTTTTCCCTGCGAGCTCGAAGAGCTGAAGGCTGGTCGAGCTCTCCCCCTCCCCCCATGTGGGCTGCACCAATAACCTTTACGTATCATTGTTTCTCCTTCTCTATGTTTCTACTCTGTCATGTGCACGAGACATGTTCAACAAACTACCTCCGAGTAATATGATTGTTGTGTGTCAACTGATTGTTATAGTTTATAGCTTACATCACCTTCCCACATCTCTCCATCAACTAAGAAGGCCGTAGCCACCGGTGGCGTGCACCAGCACATGGTCGCCGCCAGGCAGTGGTGCCCACTTGCTGAACATGTTGTGTCGCATGCATGACGTTGTGTTGCCTCAGTCTAAATTTGCTATCTTACATGTATTCTTTTGTTTATTACCCCCTCTGTTCCAAAATAATTGAAGTTCTAGGATTTACATAAGTCAGACTTTTTAAAGTTTGATCAAGTCTATAGAAAAAAATCCGCAAAGATATATAACAATGAAAATATATTTCATAATGAATCTAATGACATAATTTTGGTTTTGTAGATGTTGATACATTTTTATATAGACTTGATCCAACTTAATGAAGCTTGACTTGAAAAAAATCCTAGAGCTTCAATTATTTTAAAATGGATTGCAGCAAATTCTCTCTCATCGCTCACAAGTGCCAGCATGTACTCCCTCCGATCCTTTTTTACTTCACGTATAAGATTTATGTCAAGTCAAACTTTATGAAGTTTGACTAAATTTATATTAAAAAATATCAATATTTACAATACTAAATATATAAATATGAAACTACAATCCACAATGGATCTAATGATATTAATTTGGTATTGTGAATCTTGATACTTTTTTCTATCAGTTTGGCCAAATTAAAAATACTTTTTTTTGAAACGCGGTTCCTTAGGGCCCGATTCATTAAATAAGCTCGAAGAGAATTGCCCGGTTAATAAACGGAAAACCGGGCGAAAACCGTCACAACTGGCCCGTAGAAACAAGGCACACAGGGTGACCTGGCAACCCACACAAGAACGCACACACGCCGCCGAGGGGAAGCGTCGAGGCTTGCGCCGGCCGATGCAAAACAGTCAACCACACGCGCCGGTGACCAGGCAGCTTCGACTCCGTCGACGAGCATTGCAGGAGAAAGCGTTGGGCTTGCGCCGAGCTAGCGCCAGAGCGGCGACTCCTCGAACACGCCGGAAGAGACCGACTACCAAGAACCATCAGCAAACCTGACTCCGCCCGAAGCCGCCATCGTTGCCACAAACAGGAAGCCGCGCAACATCCGCATTGCCAGACGGGCACCTGCCGACCACAATGCCGCGAGCGTGCAGCCCATGAAGCACGCAACCGGGATCTGAAGCTCTTCAAGGCGACGCCCCAAAGAGGGAAGCGACGATGTCGACGCCGTCGCCCGACCCAACCGGGCCTTAGGCTTTCACCCGAAGAGCAAGATCCGAGGGTGTAAGAGGATGCCGGACTCCACAACGACGCCTCCAAGGAGGTTAAACGACGTCCACAGACGCCGACGCCGCCGGCCGGCAAGACCAGCCAAGCTTTCGCCCGGAGTATCCCCAACACCACCAACACCCTCACACACTGCACCTTCGCTGACCCGCCCACCTCTCACAGTGCCACCACGCCAGCAGCACCAGAGAGCCACCAAGCACTTCACCTCCCCGCCGGTCAAGAAGACGCAGATGGGCCAGATCCGGCCGATCTGGCATCCCACCAACGCAGCGTCGAACAGGAGCCACCCGAGGCCAGCAGGCCACCGGCCCGGCCAGGCACGCGCCCCACAAGGCAGGTGAGGGGGCCGAGCCCGCCCCGACCGCCGGAGAGGAGCAGCTGGCCGAAGACCAGTCGCCCATCCACGACGCAGCCCGCGACCGCCACCCGCGAGAGCCGCTGCCAGGGAGCCGCCCCGTCGGAGAAGAAGCCCGGAGGTCCACCGGCGACGCAGCCGAATCCCTCGAACGGATCCAACACTCGACGCAGAAAGGGGATCGAGCCTCCCCACCCCGAGATCCCGCGGCCTGGCGAGAGGAAGTCGACCCCGCCGCCGCCGTCCGCCGCCCGGGCTTAGCCCGACGGCCTCCTCCGGCGACGGCGAGGGGAGGAGGGGGGGGGGCGGGAGGGCGGCCCGGCGGCGCGGGCTGGGATCCGCCCGTGTCGCCTCAGCCGAGACGACGCGGGGGCGAGCGGTGTGACTGTAATTAAAAATACTTTGACTTCAGACAAAACTTATATGTAGACTAAAAATGACCGAAGGGTGTATGTGCTAATTACCGCCTCATCATAGCGAAGAACGTGTAGTTGTAATTTACCACATGCCCAAAAATGAAAAGGAAATGTACAACATACCTCTCTGATGAGTCAACTGCTAGGGGTGTACGGGCGTGTTTGGTTGGAGGCTACACAAGCAGCTACTTAGAAAGGAAGCAATTTCAATGTTAGGCTTGAGAAATCCAACGTCTGAGATGGCTGAGTTAGGTAGCTTTTTGAGGAAGCGAACCAAACAGGCCCTACCAGCTGCCAGCCGACCACCTCTAGACCATCCTGCATGCAGCTTAGCCGGCCTCTGTCCCACCGCCTACATAACGGATGTCACTGCTGTAAAAATGCCAAAAATTTGAACACAAAGTCAGAAGCACGACGCAAGAAGAACTGCTCAATGATCATCTTATTACACATAGTCCAAATGGTTCACATCATAGCCGTAAGCACCAATAAGAAACATGAGCTTGCTTCTTTCAGTGGTTAAAGTTCTATGTTTTTTCTTTTATTTTGATGGCTCAAGTTTTGCTCATTCTCCTTATTGATATGCATAAATGATGTATGCAGAGATGAGTAAATAATTTTAGGCCACTTAGCTGACGTAGACCCCGGCTGCTTAAGAGTCTAACCTAATGTTACCATCAGTAATGGATATGGACGCCACCACTTTCCGCCCCCGGGAAATGCAACTAGCCAATGTCAATGACTGCACAGCGTGTGAACGCCCTTGACGATACCCTTCGTCAAGTCAAGTCGATATAGTTAAATCAGTGCGTTGCGTGAGAGAAGGTGCACAAGCGTATGTGACGACACCAATAATTTAAATTTCTGGGTGGCGCCAGAGAACATCATATCCCATGCGCTGTCGTCGCCATCACCAAGCTCAGCTAGCCTTGCTCTTCCCCGGCGAGAGGGAGACCACTTCGACCAGAAACCACCAGCCGGCGGGCGGCAGGAGAGGGAGGAGCCATGGCTGAGCTCGCGGCAGGCGCCGTGAGCTCGCTGCTGGTCGTCATCCGCAGCGAGGCGCTGCTGCTGCGCGGCGTCCGTGACGACGTGCAGTTCATCAAGGAGGAGATGGAGAGCATGAAGAGCTTCCTGGCACACCTGTCCAGGTGGGCACCCCCCGGCGGCGAGCACGACGAGCAGGTGCGCACCTGGATGAACCAGGTGCGTCTGCTCGCCCAGGACTGCAACAACTGCATCGACCTCTACCTCTACAGGGGGAACCCCGACATCCACCGCGCCAGAGGTGGGCTCCGAGGCTACCTCTGGTGGGCGACCTGGTTCCTGCACAAGCTGGCTGCGCAGCACCGCGCGGCCGAGCAGCTGTGCCTTCTCAAGGAGCGGGCGCGCGATGTAGGCGAGCGGCGGTTGAGGTACGGCGTGGAGGTCCCTGACAAGTCAGGGATGGGGCAATTGGCTCCGATGGCATCGTCATCATCGTGGGCTGCTACAGCTGGTGGCTATGCGGCCGGGGATGACGAAGAAGAAGATGATGGTGACGGTCAACTTTTGGGGGCAGTGGCGACCGGCGGCCATTCTGGTCCAGGAGCCTTCACCCAGTCTCGCACTCTGGACGACTATGTCAAGGCAAAGCTATGTGAGTGGATGCAAGGAGTTCCTGGTGACGCCGACGAAAGTTTGTCCATGGTCGTGGTGGCACCTTACACATATGAGGACCTCCTCGCTCTTGTACAAGAAACTTGGCTTTTGAGTCGAAACCCGGAGAGCTATGGCTACCATCGTATTGTCGTGATTGACATTCCGGCCGTGCACCCCGATTTTATGCCACTACGGCCCAAGGAGGTTCTCTTCTATATTCTGCGGGAGCTCAAGCTTGCCAAATCCAACCCCCAGGAGCAAGGCACAGAAGGCCAAGAGGATCTTGACTCTTGGAAAGTTTACATGAGAAAATGGAAAATTTACCGTGAAAAGAAGAGTGCTCTTCTTGATATCAAGGAGACTATTGAAGAGATGGAGATTGATGAAAAGCTTGACAATATCAGAAGTGGTATTCATGGTCAACTAGCAAAGGGCGACGGACAACCCAAGGGTGACAAGCTGCAGGGTAATTTTGACCAGTTGGACCTGGATGAACTACTTCAGCTGGTGCTCCAGACAGCATCTCAACAAGATCAAAATGGGAAGAACAAAGACATGCATATATTGCCAGCGTGGGACAAAAAGAACATCATCGTCAAGAAGCTTAAGGAGCATATGGAAGCAAAGGAAAAGGACAAGAAGCTTGAAGAGGAAGAAGCTGCCAAGCATATAGGCGTGGAAGATGGAGAAGAAGCCGTGGCCAAGCATATGGAAGAGGGGGCAGAAGTAACCATACATATGGAGGAAGGAGGAGCCAAGCATATGGAGGAAGGGGAAGAAGTAACCATGCATAGGGAGGAGGAAGGGGGAGAAGTAACCATGCATAGGGAGGAGGAAGGAGGTGCCAAGCATATCGGGGTGGAAGAAGGAGAAGAAGCTGCGGCGGAGCATATGAAAGAGGAAGGAGGAGGAGAAGTGACATGCAAACATATGGAGGAGGGGGCAGGAGAAGTAGCCATAAATAGGGAGGAGGATATGAAGGATGGGGGAGGAAAAGTAACCACAGATAAGGAGGAGGAGGAGGAGGAGGAGGAAGAAGAAGAAGAAGAAGAAGAAGAAGAAGAAGAAGATGATGATGATGATGATGACGACGACGATGAAGGAGAAGAAGATGACGACGACAATGAAGAAGGAGAAGAGACGACATGGATTCAGCTCCATAAGGCACAATATGCACACATCTTGCAGAAGCTGTTCCCCAAGAGCAGCAACAGCAACAAGCCCGTGCAGGCTCAAGACAGATCCTTGGACAAGCAAGCTATAAAGACAACAACGTCTACACTGGGTGAGGATCAAATAAAAATACTCATCCACAACGCAAAGGAAGATATCTTACGGGAGCTGCAGCAAGGCAAACATGACAAGAGCGAAGGGACAGGTGAACCTGCAGCTACGGATCAAAATCCAGAAAATGTTTCTGACAAAATATTTGCCGGTTTCGTGAACCAGATGATGGAAAAAATGAAGCATGAGTTTAGAGAGCAGTTCAAGATCAAAGGGCTTGTGAACAAGATTAAAAATAACTTGAATCCTCATCCGTTCCGGGATAAGAAGCGTGAATGCCCCCTGTTTATCCTCAAAGTTGATGAGCTGATGGATGTTTCCACATGTGAGGATATCAGAAATGCTTTGAGCCTGTTAAACTGCAGCGCCGATTTGATGATTGTCACCGCTGCAAAGGACATCCAGCTGGCTAAAGAATATTGCTATCCACTGCGGGAACCTATAGACTATTCTCTTGCTGGCCTCTACCATGATACAGTGCTCGAGCTTACCAGTCAGCAGAAGAATGAAGACAGCTATAACCCCCAAATTTTTCATGATATCTTGTACGAGTGTGAGCCACATGAATTCTGCATGAAGATCTTCACTCATGCTTTGTGTGTTAACCCCAAGAGGAGTGGTGAGGAGTTACACAAGCTGCACAGCACCCTGCGGGCTTTACCAACACCATCATTCAACAACATCGCTAAGGTGATGTTCAAGTTCTCTTACAATGACCTGCCTAAAGAATACAAGTCCTGCTTGCTGTACCTAGCTATCTTCTCTCCCGGACAAAAGATCAGGCGGTCAACCTTGATTGCACGCTGGGTTGCAGAAGGGCTGGCATCCAAGGAAGATTGGCCCAGTTCTGTGCGTCAGGCCAACCGATGTTTTGACAAACTTGTTGGACGGTGCCTTGTTGATCCTGCTGATATTGATGCCATGGGAAATGTAAAGAGCTGTGTCGTAAGTGATCCAGTTCATGGATTCATTACCACCATCGCCAGAAAACAACACATTGTGGAGACACGCCTGTCACATCACTTGGCTCGCCACTTCTCCATTTTCAACGATCTCCAACTCCGCAGCTCTGATAGAATTGATCAATTCTTCAAGGGGCTCTCTGAATCATCTCAAGTATCCCTGCTCAAGGTGCTAGATCTAGAAGGTTGTCAGTGCTTTCTTGAGAAGAAACAGCGGTACCTCAAGGAAATCTGCAGCAAGATGTTACTGCTCAAGTATCTGAGCCTAAGGAGAACAGATATTACCCAGCTACCCAGTGAAATCAACAACCTCCGTGAGCTAGAGGTACTGGATATCCGAGAAACTAAGGTGCCTCCACATGCAACAGCACATATCCTGCTATTGAAGCTGAAGCGTCTGCTTGCTGGTTACATTGATCCAAGTAATTTTGAATCTAATCCCCAGATTCCTCATAGGATCGACAAAATGGTAAACATGGAGGTACTATACAATGTCAAGGCCAAGCAGAGTCATGATTTAAAAGATATTGGAAGGCTATGGCAGCTGAGGAAGCTAGGTGTGGTTATTGATGATAAGAATAATCACGTAAGGAATTTGCTTAAGGCGATCAGTGACCTACATGAGTGTCTCTGTTCTCTGTCAGTCACTTTTCCTGTAGCCGCACCACATGAGGCAGAGTTACCAGAAGTCAATGTATCTTACCTAAAAAAACATCCCAAGATTCTTGAGTCTCTAAGCATCAAGGGAACCACACAGAAGGGGCGTCTTCTTCCATTGTTCATAAAAGGTGATAACAACAAACTTGCCAAGATAACTCTATGTCACACTCTGCTGAGCCAAAATGATCTGGAAGTCCTTGCCAAACTGCCCAAGTTGTGGTGTGTCAGGCTCCAACATATTTTATGCACCGAGCACAAGCTGAACTTCAAGAAAGGTGAATTCGGATGCCTCAAGTACCTTCTTGTTGAGGACTCAGACTTGACTAATATCACTTTTGAGGATGGGGCAGCCAGTGAGCTCGAGAAGATGGTTTTGTCTATCACCAGCAAATGTTCTATTTCAGGAGTTGACCGCCTTCTTAAATTGAAAGAGCTTGAGTTGAACAGCAGCTTCTGTGGCAGTTTGCTTGACGATGCCAAACAGATAGCCAAGCTAACTCTTCGTGGTACATTGCTAGAGCAAGATGCTCTACAAACACTCGCCAAGAAACCAAATATACGCTCTCTGGTGCTCCAGGATAAATCTTTTAGTGGAAGTCAAAACAAGATTACATTGAAAAAAGATGAGTTCTTGTGGCTCAACCTTCTTATTGTTGACTGCTCGGCCATCACAAAGATAGTCTTCACCAGAGGATCTGCTCCTAGGCTCGAGAAGATTGTCTGGTCATCTTCCACATCTCTCTCCGGCATCAACAAACTTCCCAGATTGAAGGAGCTCGAGTTCAACTTCAACGGTGTCGGTGACAAAGTCCCTGATGAGGTGAGGGAGGCCATTAAAAATCATAAAAACAAGCCTAGTCTTAAACTTAATGGGCCAGAAACACAAGACAAAGCAAAAGGAGATGAACAAGATGATGACGATGATGCTGCAACATTCCCTTTCTGCTGGAAGAAACAGGTTTGACGCTGGAAGGGCCTCTCCTTTGATCCTATCGTGTGCTAGTGTGGATTGCAATCTGTTCTACTTATCTGTTGATTTCTTTCTGCTGCGTGTTTACATTATGCATGCATTACAACTGAAGTATGTCCGTTTACATGCTCTACATGAGTGCCCTAGTGCCTCTGATTGAGCATAAATGGTTGTATCTATGCTTGGATTTGAATATGTATGGCTTTCATATGTACCGAACATCGTTTGCATTTGTGTACAGTATCATGTAATAAAGTGTGAGGTTTGTGGACACATTTGACTTCTTATTAATGTACAGCGTGATATCAGTGTGCTTTGATTTGGTTTTGCGACTCAAAGATGAACTGGTGTGTGTCATGATATAGTCACCTGATTAATGTAGGCATCCGTTTGCTTCAAATCAGCTGAGTAGCTCTTGCAGTAATGCCTGACTATGTACTTGAAGCAGAACTTTATGCAAGATTAAGCATGTGTGATCGACAATCTGTCTGTATCTCCTGATTGCCAGGCAAGCGCTAGCGCCCCAGGAAGAATCGAAATTGTTTCAGCTGTATATTGGTGTGCATTTGGTTGGTAGTTTCTCCCATTGTTTGCTGGTGGAGAAGCCAGTTCATGATATAAAACTCAGTCAGACAGGGCACCTCGTCACCCAATTTTCACCCCTTCCCCTTGGATCAGAACCTGGCGGTGGAACCAAACAGTGAGAAGTGATCCGTTAGAATGCGACCTATCTATTGTAGTCATCTATCCGAAAATCCATCTACCGCAATTCATTGAGAAAAAGAACTTGTATAACGATCTACATGGGTGCAGAGGAGCATAAGAGCTTCAGAAAAGTTCAGACACTTGCATGCCGATCTTCACCTCCTAATGCAAGAAATCAAATCGAAGCATAAGACCTGCAGAGACAGAAGAAGGCATATTATCGAGGCGTAGACGAGGAAAATCATCAAGAAAATGCAGTCTCTGCTGCTCTAATTCCTCTTTGAGATCAGCAGATCGGAAGGGGTTGGGGGGGGGGGGGGGGGGGGGGGGGGGGGGGGAGGCTCAGTGCCCCGTCTTACCTCGAATCCGTGAACGACGACGAGCCGCAAAGCACGACACTGACGACGGCTTTGTCCTTCCTCTTCGTTGGTACTGGGCGAATTTTTTTCAGTCCCGATCGAGGCCGCGACGGAGGAGGCCACGGCGAGGGTCCAGCCGCCGAGCCTGGAAGAGGAGGACGGCGAAAACAGAGTGGGGATGCGGAGATGTCGGCCCACGTGTCAGCCACTGTAAACTCACCTGACTTAAGTTAGAGAAACAAGGAAGTGCATTCTCCTTTTTGGCAACTAGCTTACGTGCAATGCACGCTTAATTTGTAAGTATTTTAACTGCATGCGCATATTAAATAGGATATTATTTGCGTGTTATTATGTGATTAGTACTTTATTTGACATGAAATTGACTGCACCCTAAACGTGTCGAGCGCTCGACATTGAAGCAGTCTACGTCGTTGGATTGACATGATTTGATGGCCAAGATTAATTGAATATGCCCGTTTGTATCTTTTTATATTGATATAGATATAAATATAGATATAGATAATTCACCTTTTCTGTTTAGCCCTTAACATAATTTGGCCCGATCTAGTCTCGTAAACTATTATAGTAGACCTAATCTGCCCCTATATAAGATTGGTCTTTCAGCTAATATTTTTATCTAAAAATCGTCCTACATTTTAAGACGGAGGTAGTATTAGTCAGGCCGTGCTTGGAATCCTGTAATTTTTTACAACTATATATGATTACCCCTGTATACTACTAGATCTTATATAGGACGCTTAAAATGGTCTGCGCTGAACCGGGCAAAGACACCGGCTGTGCATGCTGGCGACGCGGTGGCGGCGTCCATCATGGGACCCCAGCGGCGAATACCTCTCATGTTCTACTTTTCGTCGGTGTTGGTAGCCGCCGCAGACGCGCTGACCGCCTTCGCCTGCAGGGCGCAGTTCCGCCAACGTTTGTGATGGCTAGCGTGGCTGAAGGCACGGGAGGAGCGTGACGACATGACGGCGTCCATGATAGGCATCATGGTCCTGACGGCTTGGGCGGCGAGGGAGGTGGAGCAGCGAGTTGCCAAGCTCGTGTATCAGGTAGGCTCGGCAACCCATCCCAGCCGGCTTTTATGCCGGAGAACCCCTCTTCCAGCTCGACGGATGCCATGGAGGTTGTGCAGAGTATGGTGCAAATAGGAGATGAGGAGCGGAGATGTGGTGCATGTCTTGCCTGGTGCCTGGCCTTGTTTAAATATTAGACGGACGCGAGGAGCCAACCGACATTGTGTTTAATGTTGGACGGCTCACTGACGGACGTGTGTCAGGAGTAGGTTTCTTAGCCCACATGCGGGTTCAATGGAGGTAGGCGCGGCAGTCAGAAGCCGAATGAATGCGGCGATGAGGCGTGTTCAGCCGCGCATGCAGTGGGCGGCACTCTCTCGGTCGGTGCGCTGCTTCAATGTCGGTAGTGAGAGGTCGCCTCCGTTCCGCGCCAGCGTCAATGCGGAGCGGACGCTCTACAACGACATGAATGTGAACAGCTGACACCGGGTGAGAAGCGCGCGCAGGCGAGGGAAAGGGGGTTTTGGTGGGGCCAAGATGGTCAGATGTGGGCGTGGTAGCGATCCGGACTGTAACACCCCGGTAGATAAGCTATCGGTAATCACATGCTAATGGTTCCATGTCATCACAATTAATTTTGCTAAATCTCACCTTGATCCAAATCAAATTTGAAATAAAGTCAAATAATTAAAAAAATTAAAAGGTAAAATAAAAATGTAGGTTGGGTTACAAATATTCACTAACTAATTGTTACTCCCTTCATTCCAAAATAGATGACCCGATTTTATACTAAAGTTAGTACAAAATTGAGTCATCTATTTTGGAACGGAGGGAGTATGTGAGAATCAACATTTTACAAAATATTAAAATGCCCCTTAGCCATTTAATACTACTCCAGTAGCAATTATATGGGGCTTTTCAATTTAAATAAATATTTAAACTATTGTAAAATATTTTGAAACTTGGTGGTTTAACTCAAAACCTTGCCTAATCTTTTTTTTTGCTAAGTTGCACACTTAACTAAATGCATTTGTTAGCTCAAAATAATATAAAACAATAAAGAAAAATAGAAAAACAGAAAAGAAAAGAGAAAAGGAAAAGGAAAAGAAAAGAAAAGGGCCAGACGGCACCGGATCTGATTGCCGCTTCATTTCCTCTGTCTTTGTCAGATTAGTAGAACATGTACTTTTCTCCTCTGGCTGCCTTGGCATTTAGGTCATATTGTTCATAGTGAGGATTATACCTGGCCAAACCTCGGGCCGGGCCGGGCTTCGGGCCGGGTCTAACCAAGCCCAACATAAAAAAAACCCAGGCCCGGGCCCGGCCTGACCCGGCCATCGGGCCTGTGTTTCTAGGCCTGAGCCCGGTCCGAACACCTAAAAGCCCATCGAGCTTCGGGCCGGCCCATCCTGAGCTTCAGAAAACTGCAAAAACGACGGGCCCGGGCCAGGCCCGGCCCGGCCTTCGGGCTCAAAAACTAGGCCCGAGCCCAGTCCGAGGATAGCGTCGGGCCGGGCCGGGCCGGGCTTCCCATGGCCAGGGCTAGTGGGGATTCTTGCTCCCTTGCTGTCTTCAAGGACTTTTATTCAGCTCTAGCTTCTCATATTCTGGTGCTCTTTTTTTTTATTTCTTGGCAGATCTTGTAATTTTTCATGTATTACGATATTGAGCTGAATGAATTGGCACCTGTTGGTGCCTCCCTCTGTTAAAGAAAAGAGGGTCACCTACCAGCGCCCAACCACCCACTACGTTCAATGCAGAGACGCTCCTCTTCGTGCCAGCCAGCTCATTTCATCTTCCGCGCAACGGCCTCCCCATACCAGACAGTGAACAGAGGAAATTTCGAAGAATCATCGTCGCCCTTCCTGCCCTCAACCTGCTTGTTGCAATGTTCTTCTGCTCAAAGGTTAAATGAAACTGATCATGCTGTCGCCGACGGTGCTGAAAGATTACCAATACTATGTAATTTTTATTCCAAAGTAACTGATCTGAGTTTTTTTTTGACGGAAAGGCCTTCATGGATAGCTTTATTAACCTCAAATAACGCTTACATCATCTGCTAAAAATTTAGCAATAGTAATCGAGGTGCATCCATCCATAAAGAAGGGTGTTTACACGCCCCCACTCAGCTAGCTCATGAGCAACTACATTTGATTCTCTATTACAGTGCCCAATAGTAACCTTCCTGAACTCTCGTAATAACTCTCTGCAATCATCTAAAATTGGAGCCGCCATCATAGAATGTCCCTCATTCAGATGTATAGCATCGACCACAACAGAATTATCCATCCTCACCAAGACATTATTGCACCCCATACTCTGAAGTAACTTTAAACCTTCAAGTAGTGCCGCCGCTTCCGCAGAGACGACATCTGCCACATGCTCAAGGCGAGAAGTAGAAGCAGCAATGAAATTACCTCTGTGGTCTCTAACTATTGCCCCACATGACCCCATATGCAGATCCTCAATAAAAGACGCATCAACGTTTAGAATTTGTTGCGCTGCCAAGACAATGGGCCATGTGTTCCGTCTAGGTGCAGTAGTTTATTTTGCTACCGCTCGTGTGAAGTTAAGAGCCAATGCATGGATGGCTAGTGCAGATCGCAACGGCGTCTGCACTTCCTCCCCTCTGACCTGCTATCTACGCTGCCACCATACGAACCAGCTCGCTGTAGCTATCAACTCAGGAAGCTCTATCGAGTCGTCATAATTGTGTTGTGTCGATTGATCACACAAGAGAAATTCCAGCACGCCGGAACCCGAGCGATCAACAAGCGACGCATCATGTATGACCCTCTCAATCCCAAGGGCAGCCCATACTGCCTTTGCTCTCATGCAGTTAAATAAAGCATGCTTGATATCTTCTACTCCTGATTTGCAAATTGGGCATTGAGAAATACTATCAATGTGACGGTTTGCGAGAACACAAAAACAGGGGATAGCATTATGTAGACATCTCCATAGGAAGATCTTAATTTTTCCCGGCAATCTTAGACTCCAAATTTTCCTCCATACTGGGTGTGGCCGGGAACCACCATGGCGACTCTGACTAGTACTATCATTGTATGTATCCTCCCATTCTTTGTAGTAGGCTGACCGTACTGAGAAAATCCCGGTTTTTGTAAGGTGCCATGCAACATAATCCTCCGTTACCTGGTGGTGTAGCGGAATCTGCAAAATACGCTTTGCATCAATATGCCAAAAGTTGTCGCGGATAAGTTGTTCATCCCACTCCCCTGTAACTGGGTCTATAAGATCATTCACTCTTGACAATAGTTGATTACCCCTTACTGTCACCACTTTCCTTGATGCACTGCTTGGGATCCAACAATCACTCCAAATATCTATTTTTGCACCATCTCCTACTCTCCAAGTGCATCCCTTCTTGAAGGTTTGGATCCCTGCCCATATACTCCGCCATACATACGATGACCCTTTTTTTAATTCACAGTTAAGAATATCCCCATTGGGGTAGTATCTAGCTCTCAACACTTTGGCACACAATGACGCATTGTTCTCAATCAACCTCCAACATTGCTTTGCCAGCATCGCCAAATTGAAACTGTGAACATCACGAAAACCCATACCTCCTTGCTCCTTCGGTACACACATTTTCCACCATGCAAACCAATGCATCCTACGTTGGTCATCCTCGTCACCCCACCAATACTGCGACATTGCATCAGTGATCCCCTTACAAATTTTCTTCGGGAATTTAAGCACACTCATCGCGTACGTAGGGATGGCTTGGGCCAACGCTTTCAATAAAGCCTCCTTACTTCCAAAGGAGAGGGTTCTCTCTTTCCATCCATTTACCAATTTCTGGATCCTCTCTTTTAAGTGTTTGAAACAATTAACCCGGTCAACACCAATCATAGAGTGGAGCCCCAAATATTTATCCGACAATGATTCTGTCATAATATTCAATATTTGACATATCTCAGCTTTAACCTCCACATTAGTATTGGAACTAAAAAAGATAGAGCATTTGGCCTCGCTTACCAATTGTCCGGAAGCCGAACAATACTCATCCAATATCATTCTCAAAGTCTGGCATTTAAC
The DNA here is from genome assembly GCF_018294505.1 of Triticum aestivum. NCBI lineage: Eukaryota > Viridiplantae > Streptophyta > Magnoliopsida > Poales > Poaceae > Triticum > Triticum aestivum. Next base: position 735,709,554 of record NC_057801.1, read on the forward strand.
TCATCTACTTTCATCAATATAAGTGAATCATCAGCAAACAATAAATGAGAAATCCTGGGAGAGTCACGACAGACCTGAACACCGTTCAAATTACCAGCCGCCTCCTCATGGGTAATGAGCGCAGATAGGCCTTCGGCACAAAGCAAAAATAGATAGGCAGACAGGGGATCCCCCTTCCTAAGACCTCTTGTCGGGGAGAACGGTAAAGTTTCATTAGAACTAAACCGTACTTTGTATTCAACGGAAGTGACGCACGCCATGACCAGCCGAATCCATCTATGATCAAAACCAAGCTTCCCCAAGATTGCTTTCAAAAAGACCCATTCAACTCTGTCGTACGCCTTGTGCATATCCAGTTTTACCGCACATGTGCCCACTTTTCCTGTCTTTCTTTTTTCATTGTGTGTAAACACTCATAAGCAATGATAACATTATCAGTGATAATCCGACCGGGGACAAAGGCACTCTGCGTCTCACTAATTATATCAGGCAATAACATTTTCAGTCTTGCTGCCAACATTTTAGATATTACCTTATAGACAACGTTGCAAAGACTTATTGGACGAAACTGAGTTACCTTCTCTGGATTGTCAACTTTGGGTATAAGAACAATAGTGGTCTGATTCCATCCCTCCAGTATTACACCACTGTTTACTGCGTGAAGCACTTCCCTAATCAAGTCCTCACCTAGGATAGGCCAGCATTTTTTTTTATAGAAAATGGCATGTAGCCCATCCGGCCCGGGGCCTTTAAGTCACCAATGCTAAAAAGAGCATGCTTCACTTCCTCCGCTGTGTAAGGTGCTAAAAGAGTTTCATTCATGTAATCCGTTACACAATGTTTCACTTTATTCAAGACTCTGTCATCAGGTAAACCAACTTCTGAAGAAAAAAGATGCTGGAAGTAATCTGAGATTAAACTTCTCATAGACTCATTATCTTCTAGCCATGTACCGTTATCATTCATAAGCCGTCGGATGTGATTTCTTTTTTTCCGTGCAGTGGCGAAATTATTGAAAAAGTTGGTATTGCGATCTCCAAATATCAGCCAGTTTGCACGGCTTCGTTGAACCCAATAAATTTCCTCCTTTTCTACGTTTTCCTCGATCTCAATTAACAAGATTCTTTGCCGGTCCGCCGACTCATCAGTGAGAGGGCCCAACCGTAAATTTTCCAGCTCCGCCTTCAAATCTTTAAGACGTTTGTGAGGCGCCTTAAGGATCTCTCTGTCCCATATATGCATTTGAGCATGCACTGCCGCGGTACGGTCCGCCAATGATGCGTGTGGGTCGGTTCTATTCCATGCATCTGAAACTAGCTGCGTCACATCCTCCTCTTTAAGCCAGCGGGCCTCGAACTGTTTAATTTTGGCACGGACTTGATCACCGGCAACGTCACCATCAGTATCAATTAGTACAGGTCTATGATCTGACTTAGTATGTGAGGTATTAGTGACCTTGGCGCTAGGAAATAAGCCATGGAATTGGCCGTTGCAAACACTTCTATCCAAACGTTCACGCAGTCTACGTCTTCTCCAAGTGAACTGATCACCGGTGAACCCCATGTCCTCCAACTCACAGTCTACCAGTGCATCTCAAAATTTTTGCATCATATTCATTGGTCTCGGAGGGCCGCCTTCCTTCTCGTGTGAGTACAAGATCTCATTAAAATCACCTCCTACCATCCACGGAAGACGATCTTGTTGGTACAGACTACGAATGTATCCCCACGACAGATGTTTATCTTCCCACCTCGGTTCCCCATAGAACCCTGTGAACCTCCAAGGTTCGTCACCCGGTGCTCCTACCACAATATCAATAAAATTCTTTGATTTATCTTTCACTTGATATGAACCGGATTTCGCCAGAAAAGAATTAATCCTCCACTCGCTCCCACACTGTCAACTACCTTCATATGCTCCATGTTTACTTCCCTTCTCACTTTTTCTGCCTTAACTGTGTTCAGATGTGTCTCAGACAGGAAAAACACATCCGACCCCCACTGCTTCTGGACGTCCAGAAGTGATCTTACTGCCGCGGTGCTGGCCAAACCACGTCAGTTCCAACATAGTATTTTCATTGCGCCTAGCGGACACTCTCGAGAGGAGTGAACACGATCTGAATAGAGCTGCAAAAACCTCGCCGAGAAAACGGCCAGAATTCTAGTAACGAGAACCGATCGCCGTCAAATAACGGCGGGATAGAAAACCGATCGCTGCCAAACAACGCCGGGACAGAAAACCGATCACTGCACTAGGCAGCGGCGGGACAAAAAAGCTTGAACAAATCCAAATTTGTCTTCAGATCCGATCAACAAGCAAGTTCCCTAAGCACCATAAGGGAAGCTGTACGTACGCAAACGAAGCATTGGATGAATTCCTCATGACATGCAAGCAGCACACACACGAGGAGATCAACACATGAAGCCTGCACCGGCACCGGAGTTGTTGCTGCACCCTAGCAAGGCTGAAATACGAGAGACCAGCCACGGCACCTCGGCGCCGTCCTTGGAAAGAGATGCCGGCACACGCGCTGCCGCCAAGGAGGCGGCCAGCGGCGGGCCGGCGAAACCCTAGTCGCCCTTGATATCGCCTCTTACTAGAAAAGGCGGCCTCAGGATTACCGATACTACTATGTATTTTTCATTCCGAACCACCCGGTCGTCCCCAGAATCCTGTTGGGCTCATGATTATCATTACTATGTATTATCATTACTATGTAATTCCAAGAGCATGCTTTTTATGGTTAATCTTAATTTGTATTTGTGCTCATCCGTTCATTAATCCAGTAATGAATTATGCACTGGCATTTCATAAACACAACTTACACTATGGTTTGATTCTCATAATGCGCGGTAATTTTTCTCTTTCTACCGCACTATATACTTTTTCCCACACATCTCCTTTTCACCCACCAGCCATTTACTCCATCCATAGTTACACGCATCAATCAATGACACATCAAAACGTCACTTCTCATGTCAGCATTCAGTGGCTGCGTGTGGAGCTTTTCTCTTGGTGGAGAACCGACTGCAATGCTTTATCCAGCAGCAAGTTGCACCGACGCACGCATTCTCTATGTGGCTGATCTAGTCATGCATGTTGCTTCAGAAACAATCCTGCCAGGCGTACAACATGACCAACTTCCCTGCATTTTTACCTAAGAGGATGGATCTATCGCAGGGAAGCCAAGCTCACCGGGCCAAAGATGGGCAAGCTTCTTAGTACTCCCTCGGTCCGGAAATACTTGTCATCAAAATGAATAAAATGGAATATATCTAGACGTATTTTAGTTTGAGATACATCTCTTTTTATGCATTTTGATGACAAGTATTTCCGGACGGAGGGAGTACTCTTTATGGCACAAATTAGTCGATGGGAGGTAGAGGAACAGTGGCCGGGCGAAGTGTGATGCCCCCGATTCAATCGTACACTAATCATACACGCAAACGCGTACTATCAAGATCAGTGACTCACGGGAAGATATCACAACACAACTCTAGACACAAATGAAAGTCATACAAACTTCATATTACAAGTCAGGGGCCTTGAGGGCTTGAATACATAAGTTCAAATACAAATGAGTCAGCGGAAGCAACAATATCTGAGTACAAACATAAGTCAAATAAGTTTGCCTTAAGAAGGCTAGCACAAATATCTACGATGATCGAAAAGGCAAGGCCTCCTGCCTGGTAGCCTCCTAACTGCTCCTCGGCGGCGGCGGCCTCCACGTAGTAGTAGGCACCCTCGGGGTAGTAGTAGTCGCCGGTGGCAGGATCTGGCTCCTGGGATCCGTCATCTGATTGCAACAATCGGGTATGGGAAAAATGGGTAGCAAAGCAACCATGAGTACTCATCCAAAGTACTCACAAGACTTACATCAGAACTATGCAAAGTATGCATCGGTATCAAAGAAATGGAGTTATATCTGTGGCCTAGACTGCAGAAATACCAGAATAGAGGGAAAGGCCTAGCCTATCGAAGAGTAGCATTTTCAAGCATCTAGCAGCATCTAGAAGAGTACAAAATAGCATATTATATTAAAAAGTATGTTGTAGCATTAGCGCCCAGAGATCCTTTCTTGACTCCCTGCGAGAAAGCAATTCAGGAGCAATCATATCCATTTCATGCCTCAACATCCAGTTCTAGTTGTATCGATCCGGATACAACTCCGAGCGTCCGTTACCGTGGACACGGCTATTCGAATAGATATACTTCCCTGCAGGGGTGCACAAACTTACCTAACACGCTCGATCAACTCTGGTCGGACACACCATTAGGTCATGACCGGCCTCGGCCGATGAACACACCGCAGTCCTACCTAGGCTCAACAGAGAGGCCAGAGTGCCAGTCTACACCCTAAGTGCGCAGGGGTCTTAGGCCCATCGCCCATTGCACTCCTGCACGTTGCTTGGACGGCCGAAATCAGTCCTGGCTACCTCTATAACAAAGTAGGTGCTTACGCGGATCATCCCGGCGTGTGCCGCTCAACCGCTGACGTCCGAAGAGCTTTCAGCTAATAATACATACGATGCAGAGTGCCCATACTAATTCCCACGTGGTGATTAGTGCGAGAAGGCCAGAGGCCTACTCGGATCACATATCCAAACCGTTAGTGTCTTAGGAGCGCGCGGTAACGAGCAGAGACTCACGATCATGTGACCCCGTCGCCCCGTCTCGTGGACTTACGGCAAGGGCCCAGAATGCCTGGCCGTGCCACGTAGAGATCTCGTGGGTAACCTCAAGGTCAACCCGACTACACCTCAACTCGCGGGTACCCTCATGGTCAACCCGACTCACAAGAGACTATCGGAAACTCAGGACCACCTCTACCGGGGTGGTACCGCCTGTCCCTCCAGTCCTACAGTAACAGTAACTCTCGTGGGTACCCTTTGGGGCCGACCCGTCTTTAACATGGTTCTGGGGGTAAAGTCAAAGTAACAGTGTGTCCAAAACAACAAGGGGGGAACCCGAGGAATCACTCTCGATGGATTTCCTACTCGATGTAACTGTCAAGATGAACTTGGAGGAATCACCCTCGATGGTCCACACTTGAGGGGTTACACGACAGAGTCGTTATCGGGAGTGGTGAAGGAGGAATCACCCTCAAAGACCATGACCGATTAACTAAACTACAGAGTTAACATTAGAAGTGCTATACGAGGTATCACCCTCGGCACTTGATAGTAACCCTAGAGGGTCGTACATCTAAGGGGGTGTGATGTGATGTGTCGGGCTCTAGACATCGATCACATTGATCGAGTCATCGGTCGTCAAGCGGGGGCAACTGGGACAAGGTGAGGGGTCACTAGTGGATCACTAACCAACCTATACTAAGTAGTTTAGAATAAGCAGGTCAGGTAACAATTGCAGGTTACAAAATCAGGCTATGCATCAGAATAGGATCATACAAAAGCAGTATCAGTTCTAATGCAAGCATAAGAGAGAAGGGAAATGGATGATATCGGAATGATCAAGGGGGTTTGCTTGCCTGGAAGCTCTGTAGACAGATAAGAACCCCGACGGTGAAGCAGTCGATCACCGGATCAACAGCGTCTCGGGGTCTACTAGAAAAGAAGTAACAAAGGGGGAACACAATAAATAACAGAGCAATCAAAGGCGTCACAAAGCATGACATGACAATACAATGTGCTATGGGTGACCTAACGCAGTGCTACACGTTACAAACAGAGCAGAAAATATCCGGGAATATTTCCCCGGCTCCGGGCAATTATCGGACAGGCAATCGGGAGGGGAAGGTTCCATGTTTGTTGTGTTAGAGACATGTGACATGCACATGGATGACATATTCGGGTTCGTCTTATTTTTTTGATCATTTTTCATATATAAAACTTTTTCATCGGACTTACGGTTTATTTTCTATTAATTTACAAAGTTTTAAATGATTTTTTGAATTTTCTATTTATTTTAATTTCGAAAAACACCAGTTAAAAACTGGGTGCGCCAGGTGCAGTGCACCCACGGGTGCGCCAGGTGCAGTGCACCCACGGGTGCGCCAGGTGCAGTGCACCCACGGGTGCACCAGAGGCTGACCAGTGGGCTCGGGGCTGCTGAGTCAGCAGGTCAACGATGACCAGTTGACCAGTCAACTAGGTCAGCGGACCCACTGGCCAGGGACCCGGGGGGCTATGCCCCGCCCCGTCTGCAGCAGCGGCGTGTGAGGAAGGGACGCGTGGGCGCAGCCGCCGGTGGCTAGGGGCCGTGCGGGCGGCGGCAGGCGGCGAGTGGACGCGGGGCAGCGAGCGAGTTGGACGTGCGCCAGGTAGTGGCGAGCAACGGCGGGCGCGGGCGGCTGAAGGCGGAGCGAGCGGGGTGGGGTGTGGGCGCGCCGGGCACGTGGGCGCAGCGACGAGCTGGGCCTGGGCAGGCAAGCAGACGAAGCCAGAGGAAACAGGCGCGGTTGGCCGGTGAGTGTGCGGACAGGAACTGTAGTAGCAGCACGCGGGCACACGCGACAGGCTGGGGTACGGCCAGGCGAAGGCGGGCACGAACGTGGCCGTGGCCAGGGAATAGCCTGGGGCGGGGCGAGCGCGGTCTGGTGCAGCCGGACGCCGACAGGAGGCGAGGCCAGGCAGTGGGCGGGCACGGGGCATGGCCTGGGGCAGCCATAGCGTGAGTGGAATGCGAACAGGGGAGGCGCGGACGCGCGAAGCTCTGGACGAGTTCGGGGTGGCAGCTACGATGGTGATTCAAGGAGGGCGAGGGAGGAACAGCTGCGGGGGCTCACAACGGGGCCGACAGGGGGCTCAGGGGAGCCAGAAGGGTCTTGATGGAGCGGATCGACGAGGTGGACGACGTCGGCCGTGGTTGGGGAAGACAGCGATGGCGGCGGCGGCGTGGCGTGGATCCAGCGGCATAGTCGACGAAGATGAAGATGGAGGTCCTCCTTGGAATGGTATCATCGCTCGAGGAGGCTAGTGGCCATGGCTATGACGACGACACGGCGATGGCCGAGCTCAGGCCGAAGTGAGGGAGGCGCGAGGGTGAGGAAACAAAGCTAAGGTTAGTGAGGGTGGTCGGGGTGCTCTTGTAGAGGCAGGCGTCGCGGGATGGCCGCAGCATGGCCATCCACGGCCACGGACGTGTGTGCGGCGTCCAACACGCTCGATGAACAGGAGGTTGAAGGAGAGTGTTACTGGGCTGGGCTGGGTACTATTCATCATGGGCCAAAGTGCACCGGAGACTTTCTCCTTATTCCTTTGTGTCAAACATTTGTCACTGTTTTGCATTTAACTAAAATAGCAAACAATTTTTGTTTGAGTTGAAACTTGGCACATAATTACTAGGCTATATGTTGGAACTGTCCACAAAGTTTCACATTAATTGGGAAAGCGAAACTAATTATTTTATTTTTAAGAGAACATTTTATTTTCTGATGGACCACTTATTAATTTCCTAGGAATTTGTTAGTGAGTCAAATGAAGTTGGTTTCAACATGAAAATGACCACCGGAAATTTTAGAATAAAGCGAACATTTTAGTTTTACTGTTTGAAGAAATAATAATTCCACCTTCTATTTAAATTTGAATTTGACTTTGGTTTTTGAACAAGTGGCATTTTGCATACTAATAATCATGATGACATGGCCACCATTATGGGGAGATTACTGTAGCAACATTCTCGAGGTGTTACACAATGATTCAAAGGGTCGAGCTTCGGTTCGATCTAGCAATGGCAATGGAGAGTACAACTGGTGTTATTAACAAGGTAGGGATAAAGTATCCGTGGCTCAATAGTCCTTGCATTCCAATAAGTGACTAATTATATTGTTCTGTACTTACAGTCCAGGCTTGGGCCTAATTTATTGTCGGCAACACAATGTGCCAATCTATATACTGGAGCAGTGTATTCAACAACAACAACTTATTTCACCTAGACAGCAGAGCAGTGGATGAGATACCAGTGAGTGTCGTCGCCGAGTGCTCCTAGTCCGCATCCGGGTAGTACTACTAGAGTTGATCGTCATGAGCCGGGTCCAGGATCATTGCACCACACATATCCATCTCTTTATTTATTATTTTGTTGAACGTGTTGGATGTGTGTGTCATGTTATGCAGACATCAAGCATTCAGTTTTGTACGGTTATATCACTTCGGTATATCGCACTGAATGAAAATATCATTTGATCATTAAAAAAATGTACAGCGACATGATTTGCCCCATCTACTGCCTTGGATAGCTTTGGCTGTTGAGGCAGTAAATGAACCAGCCAATGTGTGCACGGCGTGTAAATGCTCTGATGACAGAGCTGGTCAAGTCAAGTAAAGATAACTACTCCCTCTGTCCCATAGATTACACTAGTATAAAAAAAAGTCATACATTATAGGACGAAGAGAATAGTATATTCTTTTTAAATGTGGCTGAACTTTCAACCAAATGTCTCTCGGTAGTTCATTCATTAGTTGTTGTTAATTGGAGGTCAGAACTGAAATATCTTGTCATTTTACAATCCTTGTTTTAGTTCACAGATTTATATGGTAAATAGGCTTGTATTGTTCAAAAGGCAGGTGGTATTTTGGCCAAGTGAAATGGTATGTCGCAAATGATTGCCTGAAGATATGCCGCATGGCGGCCGACCGCTCGTCGATCACATGAGCCAGGGTCTCAAATCATTGCATACCTCATCAATTTCTCTATACATCGACATGATTTGACGTGGCTAGTACCTCGGGTACCTTTGGGCTATCGATGCAGTAAATGCAATCGGCTATCCCCAACAGCAAAACTTACAAATTTTCTTCCGTATCCGTCGGCGTACAGGGATGCGGGAGGCAGTCATCCAATCATATCGCATACATTTTTACAACAACTTAAACCAACCGGACGAAATTCGTTTAAACAAGTCTGGATTTCATATAAACATACCGGATTTCATATAAACACGAGAATTTTCTTACAAATAAATCAAAGCGGTGCTAGGCGAGCTCTAAAGTATAATTAATACCTAATTTAAATGATCGTCGGCGTCTGGTCCCCGTGTCCGACCATCAGTCCCGAGAACTGAAACTTCACCATCTCCAATTCCGCCTCGGCGCTCTCCAGCTCCGCCTTCGTAACCTCCACCTCTGAAGCCCTGGGAAATGAAGATGTCCGCCTCCACGTCGCCACCAAGCAACAAATCAGCCGAAGATGCTCAGCCCACCAAGCTTGGCATCAACGGGAGGGGAGGAGCAGTGGCCTTCCTGGGACACGAGCGGCAGCGACCTACAGTGCACTACTCCACCTCGCTGTCGGCTTCTTCGTGGTCGTGGCGTCGGGGCCCGGCCTCCTCGTCGTCGGTCTTGCCAAACAACGCCTCGCCCGCCTCATCGTTGCACTCCTTGCCGACGGCGGCCACCTCCGCCACCCGCTGCTGGTACCACCAGCCGACGGAGCGGTAGGACTCGAGCAACGCCTCCTGCTCCGCCAGATCCTCGTCCAGCACGACCGCCCTGCCGGCGGCGACCTGCTCTTCCGCCTGCAAATGCTCCTTGAGGAGGTTGTGGTTATAGTTGGCGTCGGATTGCGCCTCCCGGAACTGGTCCTCCCACTCCTCCCTCACCATGTCCATATAATGGGCACGGGCATCGCCGATGTTCATGGTGCAATGCACTAGCGAGGGTGGAGCGGAGGAGGAGGGTGTGGCAAAGAGGAGGGTGGTGTTGGCTCGTCGTCCGAGGCGTCGTCCATTTGCATGTCGTCGTCGGAGGCGTCCTTCGGTTGCCAGTCGGCAGCGATGGCGGCCATGGCCTTCTTCTGCTCTGATGTCAGCCCGTCCCAGAGCTTTTCCGATGGAGGGATCCATGGCGGTGAGTGGTGCAGAGAGGGATGACGGTGGCTATGGTCAGGGCAGTGGTTTATATAGCACAAGTGGGCGGTAGAGGGACGGGGGGGGGGGGGGGGGCGGAGGAGATGCCTTGGCAACCGCGTGCCATCAATGCGGGCGGCAGACGGATGGACGGGCAGTCGTCATGTCGTTTGAATGTGCGACAGTTGCCTGCATCAGGAAGCAGCCGGCGGCGCTCTCTCGGCCGGCGCGCTCAGTGAGCGGTTGCGCCCGCTCTGGCCAGCCATGAATGCGGGCGCTGACCGAAAACGCGCGGAGGAGAGGGGTTTTTGGTGGGTCGGGGCGATCAGAAGCGTGCTTGGGATCAGTCCGGACTCCCGCAAACCTCCCCCACTTTTTGTCTCCGATTTGTGGGAGAAATTGCGTCCGGACCACGCCACAAACTGATACAGGACCGCGCGGTCTGGACGGTTGCGGGAGGTTTGCGGGTCGGCGTTGGAGATGCCCTAATGTCAGAGCATTTACGACCGCAAGTAGCTAATGTGACCTTCTATACGCCTACAGACACGCCCGCGGACAGTGCTGGGCAGGTCCCCATTTGGCCCTCTCCACAAACACACTTTTCAAATCTTGATATCCATGCACAGGCGACCATACAACGTAAATTTATCATATATTTAACGATAAAAACATAGTGTAGCGCGAATAAATTCAGTACATGCCAAAATAAAATTTAATAGTTCATACATACATAGGTAGATAGGTGATACATGAATGAATCAACGACTTTAGTTGTCACGGGCATTGATACTCTTCTTCATGCGGAGCAACCCCTTCTTCCCTTCCTCATCCAAGAGGTTGATGTCTTGCAACATGATTCTTGACTCCTCTGTCTCTCTCGCAAGCCGCAGCTTCTCTTTCTCGAGCTCAATACTATGCATTATCACCATTTGCTCAAGTTCCCACTTTGCAACCTTCTCTTGCCTCTCCATTTTTCTTTGTTCTTCTCCAACATCAACATCTCTCGGTCGAACTTCATCTTCTTCCTTTACACATCAATGAACATCTTGTATCTTCCCTCCTTCACCTCTTTAGCATAAAAACTGCCAGTCCAAGTGACGGACATTCTGCTTGCCGCGCCTTCACGCGCCATCCTCTCTTTCTCCCACTTGTTCCCCATCACTTGTTGGTTTCTTGTTGGCACGGTTGATTGCAAGTCCGCCGCACCATTTTCTTCTTCTCCTTCCTCATCCAATCAAATTGATTGAGCTGATCTTGAACCGTGTTTCTTCTTCATCTTCTTCGTGCCCTTTTCAATCTCTTTGAGCATGGTTTGCCACTCGGGTTTCCCATTCAACTTCAACCAAGAATGAGAAAAAGTGAATGTCTTCTCCGTTTGATGGTACAAAGCCGCCGCCAAAGTTGCATGGGTTTGAACTCCTATGCCGCTTTGGTTCCGGCCTACAACTTGTTTGAGATAACCGACAAATTTGCTAATGGCCTCTTGAATTGTTAAGTTGCTAACGGGCTACAACTTTTTTGAGATAACCAACAAATTTGCTAACGGGATGCTCGATGGTATGTGCAATAAAAGAATCTGTGAATGCAATTGGAAAGAGGCAAAAAATTATACCGGGTCTTGGTCGGGCATTCCGTCGAATACCAAGCCGGTATGCCCGGAGCCGGCATTGCCCGACAAAGCCCGATGCATTTGGAGCATCATCGAGTGGGCCATCATGTCCGCATTGGGGACGGCTTGTGAGAAGCTCAAATCTAGGATGCCAGTCCATTGGGAGGGAAAACGAAGTCGGGCTCCGATGACAAGTTGTTTGTCTCCACGACCACGACCGAGGGATTGGCCTGCGTCGCGTCCATGTCCTGAGCAGCGGCCACCAAGGCTGCGTCTGGAGCTGCCTTCTCCGCCGCCTCATGCTCGCGGTGCCTCCGGCGATGCTCCTTTCGGGCAAGGTTCTCTACCATGCAAGGATCCGCCGCCAAGCCAGGGAGCCTAACTGATTCGGCCGAGGCATCATCCGTGGCCATGGTGACAGGCGGGATCATTGCAACAACATCAGCAAAGGCAGACGAAATGGAGGAGGTAGGCGGGACGAGTTCGTCCGATGCGAGGTACTAGTCATTTTTTAGAGGAATTGTGATGGGTCTAGTTTGACAGAGCTTACATGGCGGGCGGGCCCGAGCATGTCCGGGCGTCTCCACTCAATCCCAGATTTGGGTCGGATATGAACATTGTCGGTCAGTCCGGGCGTTTTGGCTGAAAATTAGTGCCCGGTTGGGTAGCGGTTTTTTGTCAGGGCATTGATTGGACAGCCCGCCCGCGTGTTTGGGGTGGGTATGGGGAGGTCCAGTTGTACATGCTCTTAGGGCATCTCTGATAGGATCCATCCAAACACCCCACCTTTTCCTCTCCCATGGGAGATTAGAGCATCTCTAGCAGATCCCTAAAGGCCCGACGAACTACGCTTTTCCGGCCGATTTATGGGACAACGCAAAAATCTAGCCCGAGTAGATACCGCAAAACGGCCAGGCCCGTAAAAAGTTTAAGAGAGGCCCGTAAAACGCCTGTTGGGGAACGTAGCACGCTATTTGAAAAAAATTCCTACGATCATGCAACATCTATCTAGGAGATGCATAGCAACGAGAGGGGGAGAGTGTGTCCACGTACCCTCGTAGACCAAAAGTGGAAGCGTTACGTTAACGCGGTTGATGTAGTCAAATGTCTTCATGATCCAACCGATCTAGTACCGAACGTACGGCACCTACGAGTTCAGTACATGTTCAGCTCGATGACATCCCTCGAACTCTTGATCCAGCCGAGGGTCGAGGGAGAGTTTCGTCATCACGACGGCGTGATGACGGTGATGGTGATGTGATCCGCGTAGGGCTTCGCCTAAGCACTATGACGCTATGACCGGAGGTGTAAACTGTGGAGGGGCCACCGCACACGGCTAAGAAAACAATTGATGTGCCTTTGGGGTGCCCCCCGCCCCCTTATATAAAGGAGGGGAGGAGGAGGTCGGCGGCCAGGAGGGACGCGCCATGGGGGGAGTCCTACTAGGACTCCACTCCTAGTAGGATTCGCTCCCCCCTTTTCCTTTCTTCTACTGGAGGGAAAAGGAAGGAGAGGGCGAGGGAGAGGGAAAGGGGGGCGCCACCCCCTCTCCTAGTCCAATTCGGACTGCCATGGGGGCGGCCACCCCTTGCTGCCCTCCTCTCTCTCCACTAAGGCCCATGTAGGCCCAATACTTCCCCGGGGGGTTCCGGTAACCCCTCGGTACTCCGGTAAAATACCCGAACCACTCGAAACCATTCCGATGTCCGAATACTACCTTCCAGTATATGAATCTTTATCTCTTGACCATTTTGAGACTCCTCGTCATGTTCGTTATCTCGGCTCCTCGTCATGTCCGTGACTCATCCGGGAGTCCGAACAAAGATTCGATCACAAAAACACATAACTCATAATACAAATCGTCATCGAACGTTAAGCGTGCGAACCCTACGGCTTCGAGAACTATGTAGACATGACAGAGACACATCTCCGGTCAATAACCAATAGCGGAACCTTGATGCTCATATTGATTCCTACATATTCTACGAAGATCTTTATCGGTCAAATCGCATAACAACATACGTTATTCCCTTTGTCATCGGTATGTTACTTGCCCGAGATTCGATCGTCGGTATCCTCATACCTAGTTCAATCTTTTTACCGACAAGTCTCTTTTCTCGTTCCGTAATGCATCATCCCGTAACTAACTCATTAGTCACATTGCTTGCAAGGCTTATAGTGATGAGCATTACCGAGAGGGCCTAGAGATACCTCTCCGATACACGGAGTGACAAATCCTAATCTCGATCTATGCCAACCCAACAAGCACCTTCAGAGACACCTGTAGAGCATCTTTATAATCACCCAGTTACGTTGTGATGTTTGATAGCACACAAGGTGTTCCTTTGGTATTCGGGAGTTGCATAATCTCATATTCAGAGGAACATGTATAACTCATGAAGAAAGCAATAGCAATAAAACTTAACGATCATTATGCTAAGCTAACGGAGCCATCACATCATAATGTGATCCCGTTCATCAAACGACAACACATGTCTATGGATACGAAACATAACCATCTTTGATCAACAAGCTAGTCAAGTAGAGGCATACTAGAGACACTCTGTTTTGTCTATGTATTCACACATGTACTAAGTTTCTGGTTAACACAATTCTAGCATGAACAATAAACATTTATCATGATATAAGGAAATATAAATAACAACTTTATTATTGCCTCTAGGGCATATTTCCTTCAGTCTCCCACTTGCACTAGAGTCAATAATCTAGATTACATAGTAATGATTCTAACACCCATGGAGTCTTGGTGTTGATCATGTTTTGCTCGTGGAAGAGGCTTAGTCAACAGGTCTGCGACATTTAGATCCGTATGTATCTTGCGAATCTCTATGTCTCCCTCCTTGACTTGATCGTGGATGGAGTTGAAGCGTCTCTTGATGTGTTTGGTTCTCTTGTGAAATCTGGATTCCTTCGCTAAGGCAATTGCTCCAGTGTTGTCACAAAAGGTTTTCATTGGACCCGATGCACTAGGTATTACACCTAGATTGGATATGAACTCCTTCAACCATACTCCTTCATTTGCTTCTTCTGAAGCAGCTATGTACTCTGCTTCACACGTAGATCCCGCCACGACGCTCTGCTTGGAACTGCACCATTCAATTTAAATACGTATCCGGTTTGTGACTTAGAGTCATCCGGATCAGTGTCAAAACTTGCATCGATGTAACCATTTACGACAAGCTCTTTGTCACTTCCATAAACAAGAAACATATCCTTAGTCATTTTCAGGTATTTCAGGATGTTCTTGACCGCTATCCAGTGATCCACTCCTGGTTTACTTTGGTACCTCCCTGCTAAAGTTATAGCAAGGCACACAACGGGTCTGGTACACAGCATTGCTGTTGGAAATATGCCTTAGAGGCAATAATAAAAGGATTATTATTATATTTCCTTGTTCATGATAATTGTCTTTTATTCATGCTATAATTGTATTATCCAGAAATCGTAATACACGTGTGAATACATAGACCACAATATGTCCCTATTGAGCCTCTAGTTGACTAGCTCGTTGATCAATAGATAGTCATGGTTTCCTGACTATGGACATTGGATGTCATTGATAACAAGATCACATCATTAGGATAATGATGTGATGGACAAGACCCAATCCTAAGCATAGCACAAGATCGTGTAGTTCGTTTGCTAGAGCTTTTCCAATGTCAAGTATCTTTTCCTTAGACCATGAGATCGTGCAACTCCCGGATACCGTAGGAGTGCTTTGGGTGTACCAAACGTCACAACGTAACTGGGTGACTATAAAGGTATACTACGGGCATCTCCGAAAGTGTTTGTTGGGTTGACACGGATCGAGACTGGGATTTGTCACTCCGTATGACGGAGAGGTATCTCTGGGCCCACTCGGTAATGCATCATCATAATGAGCTCAAAGTGACCAAGTGTCTGGTCACGGGATCATGCATTACGGTACGAGTAAAGTGACTTGCCGGTAACGAGATTGAACGAGGTATTGGGATACCGACGATTGAATCTCGGGCAAGTAACATACCGATTGACAAAGGGAATTGTATACGGGATTGCTTGAATCCTCGACATCATGGTTCATCCGATGAGATCATCGAGGAGCATGTGGGAGCCAACATGGGAATCCAGATCCCGATTATTGACTGGAGAGCCGTCTCGGTCATGTCTACGTGTCTCCCGAACCCGTAGGGTCTACACACTTAAGGTTCGGTGACGCTAGGGTTGTAGAGATATTTGTATGCAGCAAACGAAAGTTGTTCGTAGTCCCGGATGAGATCCCAGACGTCACGAGGAGTTCCGGAATGGTCCGGAGGTAAAGAATTATATATGGGAAGTCGAATTTTGGCCATCGGGAAAGTTTCGAGGGTCACCGGTATTGTACCGGGACCACCGGAAGGGTCCCGAGGGTCCACCGGGTGGGGCCACCCATCCCGGAGGGCCCCATGGGCTGAAGTGGGAGGGGAACCAGCCCCTGGTGGGCTGGTGCGCCCCCCTTGGGCCCTCCCTTGCGCCTAGGGTTGGGAACCCTAGGGGAGGGGGCGCCTCCACTTGCCTTGGGGGGCAAGGCACCCACCTTGGCCGCCGCCCCCCCTAGGAGATCCCATCTCCTAGGGCCGGCGCCTCCCCTGGGGACCCTATATATAGAGGGGGGACGGAGGGCAGCCGCACCCTTGCACTTGGCGCCTCCCTTCCCCCTTGGTACACCTCTCCCTCCCGCAGGCGCTTGGCGAAGCCCTGCCTGGATCCCTGCTGCATCCACCACCGCGCCGTCGTGCTGCTGGATCTTCATCAACCTCTCCTTCCCCCTTACTGGATCAAGAAGGAGGAGACGTCGCGCTGACCATACGTGTGTTGAACGCGGAGGTGCCGTCCGTTCGGCGCTAGGATCTCCGGTGATTTGGATCACGACGAGTACGACTCCCTCAACCACGTTCTCTTGAGCGCTTCTGCTCGATCTACAAGGGTATGTAGATGCACTCCTCTCTCTCATTGCTAGATGAACTGATAGATTGATCTTGGTGAAACCGTAGGAAATTTTTTGTTTTCTGCAACGTTCCCCAACAGTGGTATCAGAGCCAGGTTTATGCGTAGTTCTCTTTGCACAAGTAGAACACAAATCTGTTGTGGGCGTAGATGTTGTCAACTTTCTTGCCACTACTTGTCTTATTTTGCTTCAGCGGTATTGTGGGATGAAGCGGCCCGGACCGACCTTACACGTACGCTTACGTGAGACAGGTTCCACCGACTGACATGCACTAGTTGCATAAGGTGGCTAGCGGGTGTCTGTCTCTCCCACTTTAGTTGGAGCGGATTCGATGAAAAGGGTCCTTATGAAGGGTAAATAGAAGTTGACAAATCACGTTGTGGCTTTTTCGTAGGTAAGAAAACATTCTTGCTAGAACCCTATTGCAGCCACGTAAAAGATGCAACAACAATTAGAGGATGTCTAACTTGTTTTTGCAGCAATTGCTTTGTGATGTGATATAGCCAAAAGTTGTGATGAATGATAAATGATATATTGTGATGTATGAGATCATGTTCTTGTAATAGGAATCACGACTTGCATGTCGATGAGTATGACAACCGACAGGAGCCATAGGAGTTGTCTTAATTATTGTATGACCTGCGTGTTAATGATTTAACGCCATGTAATTACTTTACTTTATTGCTAAATAGTTAGCTATAGTAGTAGAAGTAATAGTTGGCGAGCAACTTCATGGAGACACGATGATGGAGATCATGATGATGGAGATCATGGTGTCATGCCGGTGACGAAGATGATCATGGAGCCCCGAAGATGGAGATCAAAGGAGCTATATGATATTTGCCATATCATGTCACTACTATTTGATTGCATGTGATGTTTATCATGTTTTTGCATCTTGTTTACTTAGAACGACGGTAGTAAATTAGATGATACCTCATAATAATTTCAAGAAAGTGTTCCCCCTAACTGTGCGCCATTGCGACAGTTCGTTGTTTCGAAGCACCACGTGATGATCGGGTGTGATAGATTCTAATGTTCACATACAACGGGTGTAAGACAGATTTACACATGCAAAACACTTAGGTTAACTTGACGAGCCTAGCATATACAGACATGGCCTCGGAACACAAGAGACCGAAAGGTCGAACATGAGTCGTATGGAAGATCAGATCAACATGGAGATGTTCACCGATGATGACTAGTCCGTCTCACGTGATGATCGGACACGGCCTAGTCGACTCGGATCATGTAACACTTAGATGACTAGAGGGATGTCTAATCTGAGTGGGAGTTTATTAAATAATTTGATTAGATGAACTTAATTATCATGAACTTAGTCTAAAATCTTTGCAAAAATGTCTTGTAGATCAAATGGCCAACGCTCATGTCAACATGAACTTCAACGCGTTCCTAGAGAAAACCAAGCTGAAAGATGATGGCAGCAACTATACGGACTGGGTCCGGAACCTGAGGATCATCCTCATAGCTGCCAAGAAAGCATATGTCCTAGAACGACCGCTAGGTGAAGCACCCATCCCAGAGAACCAAGACGTTATGAACACTTGGCAGTCACGTGCTGATGATTACTCCCTCGTTCAGTGTGGCATGCTTTACAGCTTAGAACCAGGGCTCCAAAAGCGTTTTGAGCAACACGGAGCATATGAGATGTTCGAGGAGCTGAAAATGGTTTTCCAAGCTCACGCCCGGGTCGAGAGATATGAAGTCTCCGACAAGTTCTATAGTTGTAAGATGGAGGAAAATAGTTCTGTCAGTGAGCACATACTCAGAATGTCTGGGTTGCACAACCGCCTGTCCCAGCTGGACATTAACCTCCCGGACGAGGCGGTCATTGACAGAATCCTTCAGTCGCTCCCACCGAGCTACAAGATCTTTGTGATGAACTACAATATGCAGGGGATGGTGAAAACTATTCCTGAAGTATTTTCAATGCTAAAGTCAGCAGAGGTAGAAATCAAAAAGGAACATCAAGTGTTGATGGTCAATAAAACCACCAAGTTCAAGAAAGGCAAGGGTAAGAAGAACTTCAAGAAGGACGGCAAGGATGTAGCCGCGCCCGGTAAGCCAGTTGTCGGGAAGAAGTCAAAGAATGGACCCAAGCCTGAAACTGAGTGCTTTTATTGCAAAGGGGAGGGTCACTGGAAGCGGAACTGCCCCAAATACTTAGCGGACAAGAAGGCCGGCAACACTAAAGGTATATGTGATATACATGTAATTGATGTGTACCTTACCAGTGCTCGTAGTAGCTCCTAGGTATTTGATACCGGTGCCGTTGCTCATATTTGTAACTCAAAGTAGGAGCTGCGGAATAAGCGGAGACTGGCGAAGGACGAGGTGAAGATGCGTGTCGGGAATGGTTCCAAGGTCGATGTGATCGTCGTCGGCACGCTACCTCTACATTTACCTACAGGATTAGTTTTAAACCTCAATAATTGTTATTTAGTGCCAAGTTTGAGCATGAACATTATATCTGGATCTTGTTTAATGCGAGATGGCTACTCATTTAAATCCGAGATAATGGTTGTTCTATTTATATGAGAGATATGTTTTATGGTCATGCCCCGATGGTCAATGGTTTATTCTTAATGAATCTCAAACGTAATGTTACACATATTCATAGTGTGAATACCAAAAGATGTAAAGTTGATAACGATAGTCCCACATACTTGTGGCACTGCCGCCTTGGTCACATTGGTGTCAAGCGCATGAAGAAGCTCCATGCTGATGGACTTTTAGAGTCTCTCGATTATGAATCATTTGACACATGCGAACCATGCCTCATGGGCAAAATGACCAAGACTCCGTTCTCCGGAACAATGGAGCGAGCAACCAACTTATTGGAAATCATACATACTGATGTGTGCGGTCCAATGAGCGTTGAGGCTCGCGGAGGATATCGTTATGTTCTCACTCTCACTGATGACTTGAGTAGATAAGGGTATGTCTACTTGATGAAACACAAGTCTGAGATCTTTGAAAAGTTCAAGGAATTTCAGAATGAAGTAGAGAATCAACGTGACCGAAAAATAAAGTTCTTACGATCAGATCGTGGAGGAGAATATTTAAGTCACGAATTTGGTACGCACTTAAGGAAATGTGGAATCGTTTCACAACTCACGCCGCCTGGAACACCTCAGCGTAACGGTGTGTCCGAACGTCGTAATCGCACTCTATTGGATATGGTGCGATCTATGATGTCTCTTACCGATTTACCGCTATCATTTTGGGGATACGCACTAGAGACAGCTACATTCACTTTAAATAGGGCTCCGTTTAAATCCTTTGAGACGGCACCGTATGAATTATGGTTTGGGAAGAAACCTAAGCTGTCGTTTCTAAAAGTTTGGGGATGTGATGCTTATGTCAAGAAACTTCAACCTGAAAAGCTCGAACCCAAGTCGGAAAAATGCGTCTTCATAGGATACCCTAAGGAAATCATTGGGTATAACCTTCTACCTTAGATCCGAAGGCAAGATCTTTGTTGCCAAGAACGGATCCTTTCTGGAAAAAGAGTTTCTATCGAAAGAAGTGGGAGGAAAGTAGAACTTGATGAAGTACTACCTCTTGAACCGGAAAGTAGTGCTGCTCAGGAAAATGTTCATGTGGTGCCTACACCGACTGGAGAGGAAATTAATGATGATGATCAAGGTACTTCGGATCAAGTTGCTACTGAACTTCGTAGGTCCACAAGGACACGTTCCACACCAGAGTGGTATGGCAGCCCTGTCCTGAAAATCATGTTGTTAGACAACGATGAACCTTCGAACTATGAAGAAGCGATGGCAGGCCCAGATTCCAACAAATGGCTTGAAGCCATGTAATCCAAGATAGAATCCATGTATGAAAACAAAGTATGGACTTTGACAGACTTGCGCGATGATCGGCGAGCGATAGAAAACAAATGGATCTTTAAGAAGAAGACGGACGCGGATGATAATGTTACCATCTATAAAGCTCGACTTGTGGCGAAGGGTTATCGGCAAGTTCAAGGGGTTGACTACGATGAGACTTTCTCTCCCGTAGCGAAGCTGAAGTCCGTCCGAATCATGTTAGCAATTGCCGCATACTATGATTATGAGATATGGCAGATGGACGTCAAAACGGCATTCCTTAATGGCTATCTTAAGGAAGAACTGTATATGATGCAGCCGGAAGGTTTTGTCGATCCTAAGAATGCTAACAAGGTATGCAAGCTCCAGCGATCATTTATGGGCTGGTGCAAGCATCTTGGAGTTGGAACATTCGCTTTGATGAGATGATCAAAGCGTTTGGGTTTATGTAGACTTATGGAGAAGCCTGCATTTACAAGAAAGTGAGTGGGAGCTCTGTAGCATTTCTCATATTATATGTAGATGACATACTTTTGATGGGAAATGATATAGAACTTTTGGACAACATTAAGGCCTACTTGAATAAGTGTTTTTCAATGAAGGACCTTGGAGAAGCTGCTTACATATTAGGCATCAAGATCTATAGGGATAGATCGAGACGCCTCATAGGTCTTTCACAAAGCACATACCTTGATAAGATATTGAAGAAGTTCAATATGGATCGGTCCAAGAAAGGGTTCTTGCCTGTATTGCAAGGTGTGAGATTGACCTCGGCTCAATGCCCGACCACGGCAAAAGATAAAGAAGAGATGAGTGTCATCCCCTATGCCTCAGCCACAGGATCTATTATGTATGCCATGCTGTGTACGAGACCTGATGTAAACCTTGCCGTAAGTTTGGTAGGAAGGTACCAAAGTAATCCCGGCAAGGAACACTGGACAGCGGTCAAGAATATCCTGAAGTACCTGAAAAGGACAAAGGACATGTTTCTCGTCTATAAAGGTGATGAAGAGCTCGTCGTAAAGGGTTACGTTGATGCTAGCTTCGACACAGATCTGGATGACTCTAAGTCACAAACCGGATACGTGTGTATGTTGAATCGTGGAGCAGTAAGCTGGTGCAGTTGCAAGCAGAGCGTCGTGGCGGGATCTACATGTGAAGCGGAGTACATGGCAGCCTCGGAGGCAGCACATGAAGCAATATGGATGAAGGAGTTCGTCACAGACCTAGGAGTCATACCCAATGCGTCGGGGCCGATCACTCTCTTCTGTGACAACACTGGAGCTATTGCCCTTGCCAAGGAGACCAGGTTTCACAAGAAGACCAGGCACATCAAACGTCGTTTCAACTCCATCCGTGAAAATGTTCAAGATGGAGACATAGATATTTGCAAAGTGCATACGGATCTGAATGTCGCAGATCCGTTGACTAAACCTCTTCCGCGAGCAAAACATGATCAACACCAGAACTCTATGGGTGTTCGATTCATCACAATGTAACTAGATTATTGACTCTAGTGCAAGTGGGAGACTGTTGGAAATATGCCCTAGAGGCAATAATAAAAGGATTATTATTATATTTCCTTGTTCATGATAATTGTCTTTTATTCATGCTATAATTGTATTATCCGAAAATCGTAATACACGTGTGAATACATAGACCACAATATGTCCCTAGTGAGCCTCTAGTTGACTAGCTCGTTGATCAATAGATAGTCATGGTTTCCTGACTATGGACATTGGATGTCATTGATAACGAGATCACATCATTAGGATAATGATGTGATGGACAAGACCCAATCCTAAGCATAGCACAAGATTGTGTAGTTCGTTTGCTAGAGCTTTTCCAATGTCAAGTATCTTTTTCTTAGACCATGAGATCATGCAACTCCCGGATACCGTAGGAGTGCTTTGGGTGTACCAAACGTCACAACGTAACTGGGTGACTATAAAGGTATACAACGGGCATCTTCGAAAGTGTCTGTTGGGTTGACACGGATCGAGATTGGGATTTGTCACTCCGTATGACGGAGAGGTATCTCTGGGCCCACTCGGTAATGCATCATCATAATGAGCTCAAAGTGACCAAGTGTCTGGTCACGGGATCATGCATTACGGTACGAGTAAAGTGACTTGCCGATAACGAGCTTGAACGAGGTATTGGGATACCGACGATCGAATCTCGGGCAAGTAACATACCGATTGACAAAGGGAATTGTATACGGGGTTGCTTGAATC
Source organism: Triticum aestivum (assembly GCF_018294505.1). Classification (NCBI taxonomy): domain Eukaryota; kingdom Viridiplantae; phylum Streptophyta; class Magnoliopsida; order Poales; family Poaceae; genus Triticum; species Triticum aestivum. The sequence continues at coordinate 735,732,043 of NC_057801.1, forward strand.
CTCGACATCATGGTTCATCCGATGAGATCATCGAGGAGCATGTGGGAGCCAACATGGGTATCCAGATCCCGGTTATTGACCGGAGAGCCGTCTCGGTCATGTCTACATGTCTCCCAAACCCGTAGGGTCTACACACTTAAGGTTCGGTGACGCTAGGGTTGTAGAGATATTTGTATGCAGCAAACCGAAAGTTGTTCGTAGTCCCGGATGAGATCCTAGACGTCACGAGGAGTTTCGAAATGGTCCGGAGGTAAATAATTATATATAGGAAGTCGAGTTTTGGCCATCGAGAAAGTTTCGAGGGTCACCGGTATTGTACCGGGACCACCGGAAGGGTCCCGGGGGTCCACCGGGTGAGGCCACCCATGCCGGAGGGCCCCATGGGATGAAGTGGGATGGGAACCAGCCCCTGGTGGGCTGGTGCGCCCCCCCTTGCCCCCCCCCCCCCGCGCCTAGGGTTGGGAACCCTAGGGGAGGGGGCGCCTCCACTTGCCTTGGGGGGCAAGGCACCCACCTTGCCCCCCCCTAGGAGATCCCATCTCCTAGGGCCGGTGCCCCCCCGGGACCCTATATATAGAGGGGGGGAGGGAGGGTAGTCGCACCCTTGCACTTGGCGCCTCCCTTCCCCCTTGCTACACCTCTCCCTCCCGCAGACGCTTGGCGAAGCCCTACCGGGATCCCTGCTGCATCCACCACCACGCCATCGTGCTGCTGGATCTTCATCAACCTCTCCTTCCCCCTTGCTGGATCAAGAAGGAGGAGACGTCACGCTGACCGTACGTTTGTTGAACGCGGAGGTGCCGTCCGTTCGGCGCTAGGATCTCCTATGATTTGGATCACGACGAGTACGACTCCCTCAACCCCGTTCTCTTGAACGCTTCCGCTCGATCTACAAGGGTATGTAGATGCACTCCTCTCTCTCGTTGCTAGATGAACTCATAGATTGATCTTGGTGAAACCGTAGGAATTTTTTTGTTTTCTGCAACATTCCCCAACAATTGCATACATGATAGAACCTATGGCTGAGGCATAGGGAATGACTTTCATTTTCTCTCTATCTTCTGCAGTGGTCGGGCATTGAGTCTGACTCAACTTCACACCTTGTAACACAGGCAAGAACCCTTGCTTTGACTGATCCATTTTGAACTTCTTCAAAACTTTATCAAGGTATGTGCTTTGTGAAAGTCCAATTAGGCGTCTTGATCTATCTCTATAGATCTTGATGCCCAATATATAAGCAGCTTCACCGAGGTCTTTCATTGAAAAATTCTTATTCAAGTATCCTTTTATGCTATCCAGAAATTTTGTATTATTTCCAATCAATAATATGCCATCCACATATAATATTAGAAATGCCACAGAGCTCCCACTCACTTTCTTGTAAATACAGACTTCTCCAAAAGTCTGTATAAAACCATATGCTTGATCACATTATCAAAGCGTATATTCCAACTCCGAGAGACTTGCACCAGTCCATAAATGGATCGCTGGAGCTTGCACACTTTGTTAGCACCTTTTGGATCGACAAAACCTTCTGGTTGCATCATATACAACTCTTCTTTAAGAAATTCATTCAGGAATGCAGTTTTCATATCCATTTGCCAAATTTCATAATCATAAAACACGGAAATTGCTAACATGATTCGGACAGACTTAAGCATCGCTAGGGGTGAGATGGTCTCATCGTAGTCAACTCCTTGAACTTGTCGAAAACCTTTCACAACAAGTCAAGCTTTGTAGACAGTAACATTACCGTCAGCATCAGTCTTCCTCTTGAAGATCCATTTATTTTCTATGGCTTGCCGATCATTGGGCAAGTCCACACTTTGTTCTCATACATGGATCCCATCTCAGATTTCATGGCCTCAAGCCATTTTGCGGAATCTGGGCTCATCATCGCTTCCTCATAGTTTGTAGGTTCATCATGGTCTAGTAACATGACTTCCAGAATAGGATTACCGTACCACTCTGGTGCGGACCGTACTCTGGTTGACCTACAAGGTTTGGTAGTAACTTGATCTGAAGTTTCATGATCATCATCATGAGCTTCTTCACTAATTGGTGTAGGAATCATTGGAACTAATTTCTGTGATGAACTACTTTCCAATTCGGGAGAAGGTACAATTACCTCATCAAGTTCTACTTTCCTCCCACTCACTTCTTTCGAGAGAAACTCGTTTTCTAGAAAGGATCCATTCTTAGCAATGAATATCTTGCCTTCGAATCTGTGATAGAAGATGTACCCAACAATTTCTTTTGGGTATCCTATGAAGACGTATTTCTCCGATTTGGGTTCGAGCCTATCAGGTTGCAGCTTTTTCACATAAGCATCGCAGCCCCAAACTTTAAGAAACGACAGCTTAGGTTTATTGCCAAACCACAGTTCATATGGTGTCGTCTCAATGGATTTAGATGGTGCCCTATTTAACGTGAATGCAACCGTCTCTAAAGCATAACCCCAAAGCGATAGCGGTAAATTGGTAAGAGACATCATAGATCGCACCATATCTAATAAAGTACGGTTACGACATTCGGACACACCATTACGTTGTGGTGTTCTAGGTAGCGTGATTTGCGAAACTATTTCACATTGTTTCAAATGAAGACAAACTCGTAACTCAAATATTCGCCTCCGCGATTAGATCGTAGAAACTTTATTTTCTTATTACGATGATTTTCCACTTCACTCTAAAATTCTTTGAACTTCTCAAATGTTTCAAACTAATGTTTCATTAAGTAGATATACCCATATCTTCTCAAATCATCTATGAAGGTCAGAAAATAACGATACCCGCCTCGAGCCATAACACTCATCGGACCGCATACATCGGTATGTGTTATTTCCAATAAGTCAGTGGCTCGCTCCATTGTTCTGGAGAACGGAGTCTTAATCATCTTGCCCATGAGGCATGGTTCGCAAGCATCAAGTGGTTCCAAAAGCCCATCAACATGGAGTTTCTTCATCCGCTTTACACCAATATGACCTAAACGGCAGTGCCACAAATAAATTGCACCATCATTACTAACTTTGCATCTTTTGGCTTCAATATTATGAATATGTGTATCACTACAATCAAGATTCAACAAAAATAGACCACTCATCAAGGGTGCATGACCATAAAAGATATTACTCATATAAATAGAACAACCATTATTCTCCGATTTAAATGAATACCATCTCGCATCAAACAAGATCCAAATATAATACTGGCACCAAATAACAATTATTCAGGTCTAAAACTAACCCCGAAGGTAGATGTATAGGTAGCGTGCTGACGGCGATCACATCGACCATGGAACCATTTCCGACGCGCATCGTCACCTCATCCTTAGCCAATCTTCATTTAATCTGTAGCCCCTGTTTCGAGTTGCAAATATGAGCACCAGAACCAGTATCAAATACCCAGGCACTACTACGAGCATTAGTAAGGTACACATCAATAACATGTATATCAAATATACCTTTCACTTTGCCATCCTTCTTATTCGCCAAATACTTGGGGCAATTCCGCTTCTAGTGACCAGTCCCTTTGCAGTAGAAGCACTCTGTTTCAGGCTTAGGTCCAGACTTGGGGTTTTCCCGGGAGTAGCAACTTGCTTGCTATTTTTCTTGAAGTTCCCCTTCTTCCCTTTGCCCTTTTTCTTGAAACTAGTGGTCTTGTTAACCATCAACACTTGATGCTCCTTCTTGATTTCTACCTCCGCAACCTTTAGCATTGCGAAGAGCTCGGGAATTGTCTTTTCCATCCCTTGCATATTATAGAGCCTTCATAGCTTGGTGGAAGTGATTGAAGAACTATGTCAATGACACTATCATCACGAATATTAACTCCCAGCTGAGTCAAGTGCTTATGGTACCCAGACATTCTGAGTATGTGTTCACTGATAGAACTATTCTCCTCCATCTTGCAGCTATAGAACTTATTGGAGACTTCATATCTCTCAACTCGGGCATTTGTTTGAAATATTAACTTCAACTCTTGGAACATCTCATATGCTCCATGACGTTCAAAACGTCTTTGAAGTCCCGATTCTAAGCCGTAAAGCATGGCACACTGAACTATCGAATAGTCATCAGATCGAGCTTGCTAGACGTTCATAACATCAGCATCTGCTCCTGCAGCAGGCCTTGCACCTAATGGTGCTTCAAGGACGTAATTCTTATGTGCAGCAATGAGGATAATCCTCAAGTTACGGACCCAGTCTGTGTAGTTGCTACCATCATCTTTCAACTTAGCTTTCTCTAGGAACACATTAAAATTCAAGGGAACGGTAGCACGGGCCATTGATCTACAATAACATAGATATGCAAAAAAAACTATCAGGACTAAGTTCATGATAAATTAAAGTTCAATTAATCATATTACTAAAGAACTCCCAGTTAGATAGACATCCCTCTAGTCATCTAAATAATCACGTGATCCATATCAACTAAACCATGTCTGATCATCACGTGAGATGGAGTAGTTTCCAATGGTGAACATCTCTATGTTGATCATATCTATTATATGATTCACATTCGACGTTTCGGTCTCAGTGTTCCGAGGCCATATCTGCATATGCTAGGCTCGTCAAGTTTAACCTGAGTATCATGCATGTGTAAAACTGGCTTGTACCCGTTGTATGTGAACGTAGAGCTTATCATACCCGATCATCACGCGGTGTCTCGGCACGACGAACTGTAGCAACTGTGCATACTCAGGGAGAACACTTATACCTTGAAATTTAGTGACGGATCATCTTATAATGCTACCGCCGTACTAAGCAAAATAAGATGCATAAAAGATAAACATCACATGCAATCAAAATATGTGACATGATATGGTCATCATCATCTTGTGCCTTTGATCTACATCTCCAAAGCACCGTCATGATCTCCATTATCACTGTGACACCTTGATCTCCATCGTAGCATCATTGTCGTCTCGCCAACTATTGCTTCTACGACTATCACTACCGCTTAGTGATAAAGTAAAGCAATTACATGGTGATTGCATTTCATACAATAAAGCAACAACCATAAGGCTCCTGCCAGTTGCCGATAACTTTTACGAAACATGATCATCTCATACAATAACTTATATCACATCATGTCTTAACCATATCACATCACAACATGCCCTGCAAAAACAAGTTAAACGTCCTCTACTTTGTTATTGCAAGTTTTACGTGGCTGCTACGGGCTTCTAGCAAGAATGGTTCTTACCTACGCATCAAAACCACAATGATTTTTCGTGAAGTGTGTTGTTTTAACCTTCAACAAGGACCGGCCGTAGTCAAACTCGATTCAACTAAAGTTGGAGAAATAGACACCACCAACCACCTGTGTGCAAAGCACGTCGGTAGAACCGGTCTCATGAACGTGGTCATGTAATGTTGGTCCGGGCCGCTTCATCCAACAATACCGCTGAATCAAAGAAAACATTGGTGGTAAGCAGTATGACTATTATCGCTCACAACTCTTTGTGTTCTACTCGTGCATATCATCTACGCATAGACCTGGCTCGGATGCCACTATTGGGGAACGTAGCATGCAATTTCAAAAAAATTCCTATGATCACGCAAGATCTATCTAGGAGATGCATATCAACAAGAGGGGGAGAGTGTGTCCACGTACCCTCGTAGACCGAAAGCGGAAGCGTTAGGTTAACGCGGTTGATGTAGTCGAACGTCTTCACGATCTAACCGGTCTAGTACCGAACGTACGGCACCTCCGAGTTCAACACACATTCAGCTCGATGAGATCCCTCAAACTCTTGATCCAGCAGAGGGTTGAGGGAGAGTTTTCTTTAGCACGACGGCGTGATGACGGTGATGGTGATGTGATCCGCGCAGGGCTTCGCCTAAGCACTAGGACGCTATGACCGGAGGTGTAAACTATGGAGGGGGGCACCGCACACGGCTAAGAAAACAATTGATGTGCCTTCGGGGTGCCCCCCGCCCCCGTATATAAAGGAGGGGAGGAGAAGGCTGGCGGCCAGGAGGGGCGCGCCATGGGGGGAAGTCCTATTAGGACTCCACTCCTAGTAGGATCCCCCCCCCCCTTTTCCTTTCTTCTACTAGAGGGAAAAGGAAGGAGAGGGAGAGGGAGAGGGAAAGGGGGGCATCGCTCCCTCCCTAGTCCAATTCGGACTGCCATGGGGGGGGGTGCGGCCACACCTTGCGGCCCTCCTTTCTCTCCACTAAGGCCCATGTAGGCCCAATACTTCCCCGGGGGGTTCCGGTAACCCCTCGGTACTCCGGTAAAAATACCCGAACTACTCGAAATCATTCCGATGTCCGAGTACTACCTTCCAATATATGAATCTTTATCTCTCGACCACTTCGAGACTCCTCTTCATCTCTGTGATCTCATCCGGGACTCCGAACAAAACTTCGGTCACCAATACACATAACTCATAATAAAAATCATCATCGAACGTTAAGCTTCCGGACCCTACGGGTTCCAGAACTATGTAGACATGACCGAGACACATCTCTGATCAATAACCAATAGCGAAACCTGGATGCTCATATTGATTCCTACATATTCTATGAAGATCTTTATCGGACAAATTGCATAACAACATATGTTATTCCCTTTGTCATCGGTATGTTACTTGCCCGAGATTCGATCCTCAGTATCCTCATACCTAATTCAATCTCGTTACCGGCAAGTCTCTTTTCTCGTTCCGTAATGAATCATCTTGTAATGAACTCATTAGTCACATTGCTGGCAAGGCTTATAGTGATGAGCATTACCGAGAGGGCCCAGAGATACCTCTCCGATACACGGAGCGACAAATCCTAATCTCGATCTATGCCAACCCAACAAACACCTTTGGGGACACCTGTAGAGCATCTTTATAATCACCCAGTTACGTTGTGACGTTTGATAGCACACAAGGTGTTCCTCCGGTACTCGGGAGTTACATAATCTCATAGTCAGAGGAACATGTATAAGTCATGAAGAAAGCAACATCAATAAAACGTAACGATCATTATGCTAAGCTAATAGATGGGTCTTGTCCATCACATCATTCTCTAATGATGTGATCTCGTTCATCAAATGACAACACATGTCTATGGTCAGGAAACATAACCATCTTCGATCAATGAGCTAGTCAAGTAGAGGCATACTAGGGACACTCTGTTTTGTCTATGTATTCACACATGTAGTAAGTTTCCGGTTAATACAATTCTAGCATCAGTAATAAACATTTATCATGATATAAGGAAATATAAATAATAACTTTATTATTGCCTCTAGGGCATATTTCCTTCAATCTCCCACTTGCACTAGAGTCAATAATCTAGATTACATAGTAATGATTCTAACACCCATGGAGTCTTGGTGCTGATCATGTTTTGCTCGTGGAAGAGGCTTAGTCAACGGGTCTGCAACATTCAGATCCGTATGTATCTTGCGAATCTCTATGTCTCCCTCCTTGACTTGATCGCGAATGGAGTTGAAGCATCTCTTGATGTGTTTGGTTCTCTTGTGAAATCTGGATTCCTTTGCCAAGGCCATTGCTCCAGTGTTGTCACAAAAGCTTTTCATTGGACCTGATGCACTAGGTATTACACCTATATCGGATATGAACTCCTTCATCCAGACTCCTTCATTTGCTTCTTCCGAAGCAGCTATGTACTCCACTTCACATGTAGATCCCGCCACGACGCTCTTCTTGGAACTGCATCAACTGACAGCTCCACCATTCAATATAAATACGTATCCGGTTTGCGACTTAGAGTCATCCAGATCAATGTCAAAGCTTGCATCGACGTAACCATTTATGACAAGCTCTTTGTCACCTCCATAAACCAAAAACATAACCTTAGTCCTTTTCAGGTATTTCAGGATGTGCTTGACCGCTGTCCAGTGATCCACTCCTGGATTACTATGGTACCTCCCTGCTAAACTTATAGCAAGGCACACATCAGGTCTGGTACACAACATTGCATACAGATAGAACCTATGGCTGAGGCATAGGGAATGACTTTCATTTTCTCTCTATCTTCTGTAGTGGTCGGGCATTGAGTCTGACTCAACTTCACACCTTGTAACACGGGCAAGAACCATTTCTTTGACTGACCCATTTTGAACTTCTTCAAAACTTTATCAAGGCATGTGCTTTGTGAAAGTCCAATTAAGCGTCTTGATCTGTTTCTGTAGCTCTTGATGCCCAATATATAAGCAGCTTCACCAAGGTCTTTCATTGAAAAATTCTTATTCAAGTATCATTTTATGCTATCTAGAAATTTTGTATTATTTCCAATCAACAATATGTCATCCACATATAATATTAGAAATGCTACAGAGCTCCCACTCACTTTCTTGTAAATACAGGCTTCTCCAAAAGTCTGTATAAAACCATATGATCTGATCACATTATCAAAGCGTATATTCCAACTCCGAGAGGCTTGCACTAGTCCATAAATGGATCGCTGGATCTTGCACACTTTGTTAGCACCTTTTGGATCGACAAAACTTTCTGGTTGCATCATATACAACTCTTCTTTAAGAAATCCATTAAGGAATGCAGTTTTGACATCCATTTGCCAAATTTCATAATCATAAAACGCGACAATTGCTAACATGATTCAGATAGACTTAAGCATCGCTACGGATAAGAATGTCTCATCGTAGTCAACTCCTTGAATTTGTCGAAAACCTTTCGCAACAAGTCGAGCTTTATAGACAGTAACATTATCGTCAATGTCAATCTTCTTCTTGAAGATCCATTTATTTTCTATTGCTTGCCGATCATCAGGCAAGTCCACTAAAGCCACACTTTGTTCTCATACATGGATCCCATCTCAGATTTCATGGCCTCAAGCCATTTCGCGGAATCTGGGCTCATCATCGCTTCCTCATAGTTTGTAGGTTCATCATGGTCTAGTAACATGACTTCCAGAATAGGATTATCGTACCACTCTGGTGCGGACCGTACTCTGGTTAACCTACAAGGTTTGGTAGTAACTTGATCTGAAGTTTCATGATCATCATCATGAGCTTCTTCACTAATTGGTGTAGGAATCATTGGAACTAATTTCTGTGATGAACTACTTTCCAATTCGGAAGAAGGTACAATTACCTCATCAAGTTCTACTTTCCTCCCACTCACTTCTTTCGAGAGAAACTCCTTTTCTAAAAAGGATCCATTCTTAGCAACGAATATCTTGCCTTCGGATCTGTGATAGAAGATGTGCCCAACAGTTTCTTTTGGGTATCCTATGAAGACGCATTTCTCCTATTTGGATTCGAGTTTATCAGGTTGAAGCTTTTTCACATAAGCACCGCAGCCCCAAACTTTAAGAAACGACAGCTTAGGTTTCTTGCCAAAACACAGTTCATATGGTGTCGTCTCAACGGATTTAGATGGTGCCCTATTTAACGTGAGTGTAGCCGTCTCTAAAGCATAACCCCAAAATGATAGCGGTAATCAGTAAGAGACACCATAGATCGCACCATATCTAATAAAGTATGGTTACGACACCATTACGCTGTGGTGTTCCAAGTGGCGTGAGTTGCGAAACTATTCCGCATTGTTTCAAATGAAGACCAAACTCATAACTCAAATATTCGCCTGCGCGATTAGATCGTAGAAAACCTTATTTTCTTGTTACGATGATTTTTCACTTCACTCTGAAATTCTTTGAACTTTTCAAATGTTTCAGGCATGTTTCATTAAGTAGACATACCCATATCTGCTCAAATCATCTGTGAAGGTCATAAAATAATGACACCCGCCGCGAGCCTCAACACTCATCGCCCGCAAGCGCAGGAATGACGACGAGGCAGGCGGCTCTAGCTTCCGCCCTGCCATGTCGGACATGCAGAGGGAGGCGGCGCGCAAGCGCGACTCCAAGTCCCGCAACGCTGGCGCTCCAGCTTGGGCCAGCTTCCATCACCTCGACGACATCTTCGATCCGGCCCTGCAGCGTCGTAGGGAGGCGGAGGTTGTGTGGTTCAACGCGAAGGAGGCCACCACAGCCGGAGATAGCTGCGGCTGCGCGTGTGCCATCACTCCTAGAGGAGTTCCAACTGCAAGCGACCATCTGCTCCACGCTAATCTACAACACTCTGCACGGCAACTAGCCTCCGCCCAATCACGGCAGCGACAGCAGCTCCGACGAGGCCTCCGGTGACGAGTAGATCTTTAAAACTATGTGTTTTTAAATTTTGGTTATGTTTAATTATGGTTTGTACTAAAAATTCCGCTATGCTATGCGTGTGAACTCCCGTATGCGTGTGAATTCGGGTTGTGCATCAGAAGCATCGGAGCAAACATGGAAAATAAGCTTGTAGTATTGTTCAAGAAGCAATTACTTTGGCCAAGTGGAATGGTATAGCGCAAATTAATTAAACCCATTAAGAGCATGGCTAATAACATAGTCGGGTGCTGGCTATATACTAATGCCATGTCACTTAAAGCTTTCTTAAAAGCCCACTAGTATAATAGATTGACTACTACTATAAGCTAGCTATTAGATTGAATGTAGCAATTAATGCTTGCATGCAAAGGAATGCAATGAAACACATCTGATTGGAAGAGAGGAAGTAACGCCGGCCTTTTAGCTCTCACGCCGCTACATGCAACGAGTACATATCTGGTGGAAACCGTATATTCAGCGAAAACATGGAAACTTGGTCTTGTGCCGTTGGATAGAAAATGTGTGCTGCGAGATGGAAGGATGTACAAATTGCAAATATAACCCCGCAAGAATTCTGCACCTCGGTACAGACCCTGAGCCCTTATGTACCTTTCCCCGTAGCAGTAATGCCAATCCCCATTCTATTTCCTACCGTGAGAAGCTAGGGTTAGGAGACGAGCCGGCCAGACCCTTTCTTTTGGCGCTGGGCGGCGGGCGACGAGCGGCGCCGGTGATTTCTCTACTCCTGGTGATTATCCCGCTAACAGTGGCGGCCCTATTCCGAGCGTTCCGTGCTGGGCCGGCGGTCAGCGAGCGCCACGGCTGATTCCTCTCCGGCGATTGTGCAGCCAACCGTGCTCAATCCCCAACTATCCCCAATTGGATTTGGGTCCCTAGGTATGAGGATTTGTACCCTTCATATTTTCTTCTTTGCCCCATTCTCCTTTGTCCCAATTGCTCATCTAGTGGGTTCCTCTACTCTAGATTGGACTAGATTTGCAAAGCAAACAGAGGAGGCGACTAGCTCGTGGCTCATTGGGTTGTCTCCTCCAAGTTCAGCACATCTAAAAAGGAAATAGGAGAGGGGATGAGGTAGTGGCATCTTGCCAGCAACTGCTTATTTTCTTAGAGGTCACTGTCCAGATTTTTGTCTTGAAGAAATTGGCAAGATATAATGTACTTGCTCCTAATTAAGTGTTATATACATCTATGACTATACGTGTGTTGCTGCTTGGCATGTGTGCTGTGTGTGACAGTAATCTAATCAAAATTGATATCTGTATAAACTGCTACTGCTACTGTATAGATGGAATTTAGATGACGATAAGTATGTCCGTCCTATGATTCCACTTACAAACTGTATATCTTGTTTTGTGCAGTAACTATGGAATGCCAAAGTGAAGTGAGCAAGGCTCCTTTTTTGGCTATTTGTGATATCCAGTCTGATGCAGAATCAGCCGTCCACACTAGGCCAACTCTGGACATTGGGTTTACTACACCACAGAAATCTTATAGTGCACCTTTCTGTGTAAGTACTTGCCTAACTAATATGTACTCCCTCACTAATTTAGTGATCTATAAACGATCTTATATTTCTTTACAGAGAGAGTACATCTCTACAATTTCCTGTATTCCAACAAAGTAAATCTGTTCTGCCTTTCGTTCAAATTGTAGGGCTCATATTGTACTCCAGAGTGTGATGATGCCATCAGACTAGCCATAGGGATGACTTTTGCTGATTTGAACGCAGCCAAGGAGTTCTATGAAGCTTATGCACATCATGTTGGTTTTTCAGTACGTGTGGGGCACCAAAAGACTGTCAATGGTGTCGTTACTCACAAGTGTTTCTGCTGTGACCGTGAAGGTTTCCGTGAAGAGCGGAAAGGTAAGGAAACTTTGGTAGCTAGCACTGGTAGTAAGAGGAGATATGAGAGGAAAATCACTAGATGTGGGTGTGAAGCTAAACTTGCGGTCAAACGCACGGTCGAGAATAAGTACGTTGTGACACTTTTCACAAAGGAGCACACACACACACACTTGTATCGCCCAGTAAAAAATAATTCATTAGATCAAACAGGAAAGTCAGCCAACAAGCAAAAACTACATTATGGAACTGTCATAAAGCTAGCATTGGCACATCCCTAGCATACAGGTTCCTTTGTGTAGACTTGGGGGGGTTTGAGAATGTTGGCTGTACAAAGAGAGACTTGCAAAATCACCACCGAAACCTTAGGTGCCTCATCAAGTCATCCGATGCTCAAATGTTTGTTGACCAGCTTGCTAGAAAACATCTTGCAAATTCAGGATTTTATTTTGATTATGTTCTTGATGATAAGGGCAGACTAGTACATGTGTTCTGGGCGGATGCCACATGTAGGAAAAATTATGCTTTATTTGGAGAGCTTGTGTCCTTTGACTCAACGTATAGCACCAATCAATATAACATGATATTCACCCCCTTTACTGGAATCAATCACCATAAGGCAAGTGTTTGTTTTGGTGCTGCAATGTTACATGATGAGAAGGCAGATTCCTATAAGTGGTTGTTTTGCACTTTCTTGAAAGCTATGGGAGGGGCTGCACCTAGGTTTATAATAACCGACGAATGTAGTAGCATGGACAATGCAATAAGGGAAGTTTTCCCAGCAGCCGCACATAGGCTATGCATGTGGCATATTATGAATAAGATTCCGCAGAAGGTTGGCCCTGATTTGAAGACCGATGAGGATTTCCATGAACGATTAGGTCGGTGCGTGTGGTCTTCTGAAACTCCTACTGAATTTGAGGAACGATGGAAAGAAATTATGTCAGAGTATGGGTTGGAAGATGATGAATGGTTCAGTAAAAGATTCAACCTTCGAGAATCATGGATACCAGCTTATTTCAAAGAAATAGCTTTGTCAGGGCTTATGCGGACCACCTCAAGGTCAGAGAGTGCCAATTCTTTTTTCTCACGTATTATTGGTTACAAACATGCTTTGCTTGAGTTTTGGCTTAGATTTGACACGGCTTTGGAAGAACAACATCATAAGGAGTTGCAAGAGGACCATGTGAGCCTACATACGATGCCTGTGTTGAAGACATCGTGGGCGATTGAAAAGCATGGCAGCGAGGTGTTCACGCATGAGATATTCAGGATTTTCAACATGAGTTGCTTGCTGATAGGGATCGTTGCCTTGTTGAGATGATGGCACATGATGGTGAGGTTAAAACAGTAACTATACATGATGGCTATAAGAAATTAAGGGTGGTAACTTACAACACAACAACCATGGTAGGTTCTTGCACATGTAAGTTGTTTGAGACGCATGGTATCCCATGTCGTCATCTGATCCATGTCCTAAGAACAGCCCAGCTAAATGAACTACCAAAGCATTATGTACTCAAAAGGTTTAGAAAGGATTGCAAAACCGAGCCAGTCTTTGACGAGGATGGCATTCTATTGGAAGGCAATGAGAGCAGTTCAGTTGATCCGGAGATACAAAAATTAGCTTCAGAAACATTTAAGAAGATGGAAGACCTTTTAGTACAAGCGAAGCAATCTCAGGTCAGCATGCAATTCTTGAGAGATCACATTTTTGCACTTGGAGAGCAATTGTCTACCCAAGTTCCAGCGAAAAAACAAACTCAAACAGAAGAATTTGAGGAATTTTTAGGTTGTTCTATTCCAAGTGAGGTTCATATCCATCCTCCAAATGATATTCGATCAAGGGGTAGAATCAAAAGACTAAAGGGGTACAGGGATAAGGGTGGAAAGCAAAGACAGAAAGAGAAGAACAAGAACAAGGACAAGCAAATGCAGCAGAAATGATCACGGTACATTCCTCTGGACTTAGTTTAGAGAATAGTTCTAAAATTGTGCTTGATAATAAATATAACACACACTGATGTAACTATATTCATAGATTAGTATTAAAAATTTGTTTATAAAATTTTTGTATAATTTCCAGTGATGTTTCCTACTGCTTGACCAATTAAACTTTTTTGTTTCAGGTTGCTTGGTGGCCCTACCGACTTCTGCAAGTTATTAGGAATAATGGAGGTATTAGCTAGTGTACTGGAGCTATGTGCTAAATGACTGATGTATATAAAGGTGTAGATCTGCTATCACTATTAATGATGCGTCTATTTTGTAAGTGCGTACTGGAGTGAGGCATTATCTCTGAGTGACTGAATCAGATTGATATTGCATAATCACACTATGTGCAGCTATACTATTTGCCTTACTTAAGTCTATTCTAGGCAATGGTTTCAATTGCTAGAAGAGAATGTGCTATGTGAAGCGCAGGAGTTCTTGAACTGGGCAATGGTTTGGTTGTGGTTTCGGCATTGATCTAGGCAATGGTTTAAGCTGTTCTATTTAAATTTACAAGGAACTGGGCAGACTTCGATGTTTATGGCAGAGCTTTGTTGGACATGGACGAGGAGCTAGCTGTGACACTTGTAAGCATCAGGGGGTTATGTGTAGAACAACTTCACTGGGAGCGGGCGTTTTTCTGCAAAACTGCATGTAGCAGTTATGGGTGAATCTTGTCTATACATACAAGATCCAACAGCCTGTGGTAGGGTTTCCACGCTTCCACTGAAAGCTGGGTTTTCACCTGATATTGTCTCACATGCAACTTCCTTTTTCTCTTTTGTTGCGCTGCAGCCCGGCGACTAGAGAAGCGCCCGCTGCCTTCTCTTTCATGCTTTCTCTCTCCTCCACCTGGGATTTTGATGACCTGTGATGTCTTATAGCCTGCTGACTGTGTACTATTGTACTTGCTCTAAGAGGCGCTAGAATGATGGCCAACCAGCCACACCATGTGGCACATACTGGTTGGTCACGATGAGAAAGGTATTTTTAGAGTTTTTTAAATAGTAGGGAGACTTTTCTCTCTAGAAAAGTTTTTCTAGTTTTTTTTTTCTTTTGAGATGGTTGTGATGTCCACGTAAGGCGAAAGTATTTTTTAAAATTTTTTACATGATGATGAGATACGCATAGCTTCCTCTCAAGCGGCCCGCAATGGCGGCCCCAACCACTAGTGATCCTCAAAAGAGGTGCCCATGGCAGCCCCAACTGCTCATTGTCAGTGATCATCATGAATTCATGTGCCAGGGTCCCAGATCATTGCAAACCCCATCAATTTCTCTGTCCACCGACAAGATTTGTCGCGTACTATATCTTGGGTACCTTTGGGCTACGGAGGCAGCAAATGCAACTAGCTACAATGTTCATCACGATGCATGCTAGTTGGTGACGGTGAGAAAGGTATTTTTAGATTTTTTTAAATAGTAGGGAGACTTTTCTTTTTACAAAAGTTTTTTTAGGTTTTTTTTAAGATGATTGTGATGTCCACGTGATGCGAAATATTTTTAAAAAAATTTAACATGATGGTGAGGTGCGCATAGCTTCCTATCAAACGGCCCTGTAATGGGGGCCCCAACCACTAGTGATTGTCAAAAGAGGTGCCCATGGCAGCCTCAACTGCTCATTGTCATTGATTTACATCAGTGACAGAAGGTGCCCACCGTTCGTCAAGTCAAGTCAAGATTTACATCAGTGCGTGACCCGTGAGGGCATCAGGCCATCTTGAAACCTGTTCGGCTCGTGCACTGAACCCCATCAATTACAGAGGCGCGCCCTATTCCTTTGAACCGATTCAACACTCGTACATCCTCCTCTGGCCCTCCCAGACGAGAAGAATATGTGCGTCCTCGCCACCACCCTCACCCAGCTCAGCTAGCCTCCACCAGAACCACTAGCCGGCCGGCGCAAGGAGAGGGAGCCATGTCCGAGCTCGCGGCGGGCGCCGTGAGCTCCCTGCTGGTTGTCATCCGCAGCGAGGCGCTGCTGCTGCGCGGCGTCCGGGACGACGTGCAGTTCATCAAGGAGGAGATGGAGAGCATGAAGAGCTTCCTGACGCACCTGACCAGGTGGGCGCCCCCTGGCGGCGAGCACGACGACCAGGTACGCACCTGGATGAACCAGGTGCGGCTGCTCGCCCAGGACTGCAACAACTCCATCGGCCTCTACCTCTACAGGGGGAACCCCGACATCCGCCGCGCCAGGGGCGGACTCCGAGGCTACCTCTGGTGGGCAACATGGTTCTTCCACAAGTTGGCCGCGCAGCACCGCGCGGCCGAGGAGCTGCGCCTGCTCAAGGAGCGGGCGCGCGACGTCGGCGAGCGGCGGTTGAGGTACGGCGTGGAGGTCCCGACCATGTCAGGCAAGGGGCAATCGCCTTCAAGGGCATCGTCGTCGTCCTCCTGGGCTGCTGCGGCAGGTGGCTATGCTGCTGCTGGGGACGACGAAGAAGAAGAAGAAGGTGACGATCAACTCGTGGGGGTGATGGCGGTCCGCGGCCATTCTGCTAGAAGAGCCTTCACCGAATCTCGCAGCCTGGACGACTACGCCAAGGCAAAGCTATGGAAATGGGCAGAAGGAGTTCCTGCAGGTGCTGGAGAAACTTTGTCCATGGTCGTTGTGGCACCCTACAAACATCAGGACTTCCTCGCACTTGTACAAGAAATTTGGGTTTTGAAAAGGCCAGAGGACTTAGGGTACCATCGCATTGTCTTGGTCGACATCCTGGCCTTGCACCATGATTCCATGCCGCTACGGCCCAAGGAAGTTCTCTTCTACATTCTGCGCGAGCTCAAGCAGGCCAAATCCAACCCCCAGGAGCAAGGCACGGAAGGCCAAGTGGATCTTGACTCTTGGGAAGTTTATCTAAGAAGATGGCAAATTTACCGTGAAAAGAAAAGGGCTATTGCTCTTCTTGATATCGAGGAGAATATCAAAGAGATGAAGATTTATGAAAAGCTTGACAAAATCAAAAGTGGTATTCAAAGTCGACTAGCAAAGGGCGACGGACTACCCAAGGGCGACAAGCTGCAGGGTGATTTTGACCAGTTGGACCTAGACGTGCAACTTCAGCTGCTGCTCCAGACAGCGTCTCAACAAGATCAAAATGGAAAGAACAAAGACATGCATAGATTACCGGCATGGGACAAGAAGAACATCATCGTCAAGAAGCTTAAGGAGCATATGGAAGCAGAGGAAAAGGGCAAGAAGCTTGAAGAGGAAGAAGTTGCCAAGCATATGGGGGAGGAAGGAGAAGAAGCCACAACCAAGCATATGGAGGAGGAAGGAGGGGAAGGAGTAACATGCAAACATATGGATGATGGAGGAGGAGAAGATGCCGCGGCCAAGCATATGGAGGAGGAAGGAAGAGGAGCAGTAACATGCAAACACATGGAGGATGGGGGAGGAGAAGTAGCCATACATAGGAAGAAGGAAATGGAGGGGGGAGGAGAAGTAACCATACATACGGAGGAGGATAGGGAGGAAGAGGAAGAAGGAGGCGGGGGAGGAGGAGAAACAACCGAGCATATGAAGCGGGGAGGAGAAGTGGCCATACATAGGGAGAAAGGTATGGAGGAGGGAGAAGAAGAAGTAACCATACATATGGAGGAGGAGGAGGAGGACGACGACAAAGGCGAAGACGGAAAAAAAGAAATGCAAAGTCGGCAGACGGCATGGATTGAGCTCGCTGATGCACAATATGCACACATCCTGCGGAAACTGTTCCCCAAGACCAGCAGCAGCAGCAAGCCCCTGCAGGCTCAAGACAGATCCATGGACAAGCAAGCTACAAAGACCACGACGGCTACATTGGGTGAGGATCAAATAAAAAAACTCATCCATGCCGCAAAGGAAGATATCTTACGGGAGCTGAAGCAAGGAAAATATGACAAGAGTGAAGGGACAGGTGAACCTGGTGCTCCGGATCAAAACCCAGAAACTGTTTCTGAAAATATATTTGCCTGTTTCGTGGATGAGATGATGGACAAAATGAAGCATGAGTTCAAAGAGCAGCTCAAGATCAAAGGTCTAGTGGATGAGATTAAACATAACTTGAATTATGTTCCGTACCTGGATAATTATGAATGTCCCTTGTTTATCCTCAAAGTTGATGAGTTGATGGATGTTTCCGCATGGGAGGATATCAGAAATTCTTTAAGCCTGTTAAACTGCAGCGCTGATTTAATGATCATCACCGCCACAAAGGACACCCAGCTGGCTAAAGAATATTGCTATCCACCGCGGGAACCTATAGACTATTCTCTTGCTGGGCTCTACCATGATACAGTGCTCGAGTTTATTGGCCAGCAGAAGAATGAAAACAGCTACAACCCCCAAATTTTCCAAGATATCTTGTACAAATGTGAGCCACATGAATTCTGCATGAAGATCTTTACTCATGCTTTGTATGCTAACCCCAAGAGGAGCAATGAGGAGTTGCTCAAGCTGCACAGCACCCTGCAGGCTTTACCAACAACATCATTCAACAGCATCGCTAAGGTGATGTTCAAGTTCTCTTACAATGACCTGCCTAAAGAATACAAGTCCTGCTTGTTGTACCTAGCTATCTTCTCTCCTGGACAAAAGATCAGGCGGTCAACATTGATTGCACGATGGGTTACAGAAGGGCTGACATCCAAGGAAGATTGGCCCAGTTCTGTGCGTCAGGCCAACCGATGTTTTGTCACGCTCGTTGGCCGGTGCCTTGTTGATCCTGCTGACATTGATGTCATGGGAAATGTAAAGAGCTGTGTCGTAAGTGATCCAGTTCATGGATTCATTACCACCATCGCCAGAAAACAACACATTGTGGAGACACGCCTGTCACATCACTTGGCTCGCCACTTCTCCATTTTCAACCATCTCCAACTCCGCAGCTCTGATAGAATTGATCAATTCTTCAAGGGGCTCTCTAAATCATCTCAAGTGTCCCTGCTCAAGGTGCTAGATCTAGAAGGTTGTCTGTGCTTTCTTAAGAAGAAACATCAATACCTCAAGGAAATCTGCAGCAAGATGTTACTGCTCAAGTATCTGAGCCTAAGGAGAACAGATATTACCCAGCTACCCAGTGAAATCAACAACCTCCGTGAGCTAGAGGTACTAGATATCCGAGAGACTAAGGTGCCTCCACATGCAACAGCACATATCCTGCTATTGAAGCTGAAGCTTCTGCTTGCTGGTCACATTGATCCAAGCAATTTTGAATCTAATCCCCGGATTCCTCATAGGATCGACAAAATGGTAAACGTGGAGGTACTATCCAATGTCAAGGCCAAGCAGAGTCATGATTTAAAAGATATTGGAAGGCTATGGCAGCTGAGGAAGCTAGGTGTGGTTATCGATGATAAGGATAGTCACCTCAAGAATTTGCTTAAGGCGATCAGTGACCTACATGAGTGTCTCTGTTCTCTGTCAATCACTACTCCCATAGCCACACCACATGAGGCAGAGTTGCCAGAAGTCAATGTACCTTACCTAAAAAAACATCCCAAGATTCTTGAGTCTCTAAGCATCAAGGGAACCACACAGAAGGGGCGTCTTCTTCCATTGTTCATAAAAGGTGATAACAACAAACTTGCCAAGATAACTCTATGTCAAACTCTGCTGAGAAAAGATGATATGGAAGTCCTCGCCAAGCTGCCCAAGTTAAGGTGTGTCAAGCTCCAACACATTGTATGCACCGAGCACATGCTGAACTTCAAGGGCGGTGAATTCAGATGCCTCAAGTACCTTGTTGTTGAGGACTCGGACTTGACTAATATCAATTTTGAGGATGGTTCAGCCAGTGAGCTCGAGAAGATGGTTTTGTCTATCAGCAGCGAATGCTCTATTTCTGGAGTTGACTGTCTTCCTAAACTGAAAGAGCTTGAGTTGAACAGCAGCTTATGCGTCAGTTTGCTTCACGATGCCGAACAGATAGCCAAGCTGACTCTTCGTGATACATTGTTAGAGCAAGCTGCTCTACAACTGCTCACCAAGAAACCAAATATACGCTGTCTGGTGCTCTTGGACAAGTCTCTTGGTGGAACAAAGAATGAGATTACATTAGAAAAAGATGAGTTCTTATGGCTCAACCTCCTTGTTGTTGACTGCTCAGCCATCACCAAGATTGTCTTCAACAGCGGGTCTGCTCCTAGGCTCGAGAAGATTGTCTGGTCATCTTCCACATCTCTCTCCGGCATCGACAACCTTCCAAGATTGAAGGAGCTTGAGTTCAACGGTGACAAAGTCCCCAATGAGGTGAGTGAGGCCATTGAAAAGCATAAAAACAAGCCTAGTTTTAAACATAATGGACCGGAAACTCAAAACGAAGCAAAAGGAGATGGAGAAGAGGATGACGACGATGCTGCAACATTCTCCTGCTGGAAGAAACAGGTTTGACACCGGAAGGGCCCCTCCTTTCATCCCATGGTATGGTTTGCGTGTGCTAGTGTGGATTGCAATGTGTTCTGCTTGTCTGTTAATTTCCTTGTGTTTATGTTCAGCGTGCATTGCAACTGAAGTATGTCCGTTTACTTGCTCTACGTGAGTGCCCTAGTGGCTCCGATTGAGCATAAACGGTTGTATCTATGCCTGTATTTGAATTCGTGGGGATTTCCTCTGTATCGAACATCATTAGCATTCGTGTACGGTTTCATGTAATAAGTGTGATGTTTGTGCGCACATTTGACTTCTTATTAAAATATGCAGTGTGTATCAATATGCTTTGATTGGGTTCTGCAACTCAAAGATGAACTGGTGTGTCTCATGATATACAGATATATAGTTACCTGTAATGTAGAGCATCCGTTGCTTCAAACTAGCTGAGTAGCTCTTGCAGTAATGGCTGACGATGTACTTGAAGCAGAACCTTGTGCAGATTAAGAATGTGTGATCCACAATCTGTCTGCATCTCCTGATTGCCAGACAAGCATTAGTGAAGAATCGACATTGTTTTCAGCTGTATGTTGGCATGTATTTGGTTGGTAGCTCGCGTAGTTTCTCCCGCTGTTTGCTGGTGAAGAAGCCAGTATGCTGACAAGTTCCTCTGCTCGCGTAGAGGATGTGTCCATCTGCTGCAATTCATTCAGAAAAAAACTTGTGTAACGATCTGCAGCGATGGAGAGGAGCACTAGCAGTCTATCACCTACCAATCCACTTGAAATGTGCAGATGCATGCAGCAATCATGGCTCTTCACTTGAAATGTGTAACTGTAAGCATAAGACCTGCAGAAATGTGTAACTGTAACGGGAAAAATTCAGCAATAAAATGTAGTAATGTCTGTTTCTCTTATTCCTCTTTGAGATCAGCAGATCGGAAGGAGTTGGAGGAGGCGCAGTGCCCCCACCTTACCTCCAATCCGTGAACGGCGATGAGCAGCAAAAGACGACACTGACGGTTTGTCCTTCCTCCTCGTTGGTACTGGGCGATCTTTTCGATATCGATCGAGGCTGCGACGAAGGAGGGGGAGGGAGGGCAGCAGGGAGTCAGAGGCGACGGCGAGGGTGCGGCCGCCGGCCCTGGCGGAGGAAGAGAGAGAAGGGGGTTGCGCTTGCGGGGGCGGCGTGGATACGGATGAGACGAGGAAGTGCATTTTCTTTTAATGGAGAAATTTAATTTTGCTACCGAAATAATTCACTCTCTTTTTTGGAATAATTCACTTTTTCTGTTCACACAGACCCTTATACGTACGCACATACACTCATTTCTATACACGCACACACCCGAGAGACTTGAACCGACGCATTATTGACGAAGTCGCCACATACGTGTCTCCTCCCACTAAACGCACATTACCAAAAGACCTAAAAAAGATTTAGAAAAATGCGAGCACCATTGTCAAGCCTGGAACTTGAATTCTTGTGGGCAGGGTATACCATTGTCCTCCTAACTATCCAATCACAAATTGATTCGCCCCTAACAGCTTTTTTGGCGCGATCCAGTGTCATAAAGTAATTCATTTATCAGTAAACAACTACAATTATGGCTAAGGTTGCAGAAAACGGTGATTTTTGTTTGGGCAGTGTCAGGCGTGTGCCGGTCACCTGCCAAGGCGCGGTCCAGAAAAAAAATTCCCCACACATCCATCCCGAGAAGGCGCTGGTTGTCGGCTCCTCTGACCTGGATACACCACCTGTTTCTACCTAGTACAACAGGTCTAAGAGGCAATGCATTTTGGATGATTGTCTATTAATTTTTTTTCGCTATGATGTGTATATACGTGGTATGATTCTACCTAGTACAAGAGGTATAAGAGACAATGCATTTGGATTATTGTCTATGATTTTTTTTTCTTTTCGCTATGATGCGTTAAGAGACAGAAGCGTCGAGCGTCCTTACAGCCCAGGCTGAGTGAACATCAGCCCTCCCGGATGGGGTGAGAGGGCGATTCGTCGAAGAGCTAGCCCTGGACTCGACGATTACAGAGGCACGCTTCGAACCGATTCGTTTCTCGGCGATCTTATAAAGAAGAAAAGGAGATTCGTTTCTGGAAGAGCGTGCACTGGACCCAGCGATTACAGAGGCACGCTTTGAACCGGTTCGTTTCTTTCTTTTCCCTCCTCTGGCTCTCCCATACGAGGGGAAGAATGTGTGCGTCGTCGCCACCGCCCAGCTCAGCTAGCCTCCATCAGTTCAACTAGAAACCGCCAATTCAACTAGAAACCGCCCAACCGGCCGGCGCAAGGAGAGGGAGCCATGGCCGAGCTCGCGGCGGGCGCCGTGAGCTCCCTGCTGGTCGTCATACGCAGTGAGGCGCGGCTACTGCGTGGCGTCCGGGACGACGTACAGTTCATCAAGGAGGAGATGGAGAGCATGAAGAGCTTCCTGACACACCTGGCCAAGTCGGCACCCCCCGGCGGCGAGCACGATGAGCAGGTGCGCACCTGGATGAACCAGGTGCGGCTGCTCGCCCAGGACTGCAACAACTGCATCGACCTCTACCTCTACAGGGGGAACCCCGACATCCACCGTGCCAGAGGCGGGCTCCGTGGCTACCTCTGGTGGGCGACCTGGTTCTTGCACAAGCTGGTCGCACAGCACCGTGCGGCCCAGCAGCTGCGCCTGCTCAAGGAGCGGGCGCGCGACGTTGGCGAGCGGCGGATGAGATATGGCGTGGAGGTTCCAGCCAAGTCAGACAAGGGGAAATCGCCGCTAACAGCAGCATCGTCGTCGCAGGCTGCAGCGGTAGGTGGCTATGCTGCTGTTGGGGACGATGACGAAGAAGAAAACGGTGACGATCAACTCGTGGGGGTGATGGCAGCCGTTGGCCATTCTGCTCAAAGAGCCTTCACTGAGCCTCGCACTCTAGACGACTACGTCAAGGCAAAGCTATGGGAATGGGCACGTGGAGTTCCAGGAGGCGCCGACGAAAGTCTGTCCATAGTCGTTGTGGCACCCTACACATATCAGGACCTCTTCGCTGTTGTACAAGAAATCTGGGGTTTGAGACAAAACTGGGAGTACAGCCCCTACAATCGCATTGTCTTGGTTGACATCCCGGCTGTGCACCTGCATTTTACGCCGCTACGACCCAAGGAAGTTCTCTTCTACATTCTGCGCGAGCTCAAGCATGCCAAATCCCAACCCCGGGATCAAGGCACAGAAGGCCAAGTGGAGGAGAAGCATCTTGACCCTTGGTCAGCTTACATGAGAAGATTGCAAATTTACAATGAAAAGAAGAGGGCTTTTGCTCTTCTTAAAATCGAGGAGAGTATCAAAGAGATGAGGATCTATGAAAAGCTTCACAAAATCAAGAGTGATATTCAAGGTCGACTAAAGAATAAGGGTGGCGGACTACGGAAGGGCGACAAGCTGCTGGGAGATTTTGACCAGCTGGACCTAGATGTACTCCTTCAGCTGCTGCTCCAGGCAGCGTCTCGACAAGATCAAAAGGGGAAGAACATGCATAGAGTGCCAGTGTGGGAAAACAGCAACATCATCGTCAACAAGCTTAAGGAGTATATGGAAGCAAAGGAAAAGGACAAGAAGCTCGAAGCGAAAGAAGCAGCCAAGCATATGGGGGCGGAAGAAGTAGAAGCCTCAGCCAAGCATATGAAGGAGGAAGGGGGAGGAGGAGGAGGAGGAGGAGAAACAGCCATACATAAGGAGGAGGAAAAAGGAGGTCGGGGAGAGGGAGAAACAGCCAAACATATGGCGGCGGAAGAAGTAGAAAAAGCCTCAGGCAAGCATATGAAGGAGGAAGGAGGAGGAGGAGGAGAAACAGCCATACATAAGGAGGAGGAAAAAGGAGGTGGGGGAGGAGGAGAAACAGCCAAGCATATGGCGGCCGAAGAAGTAGCAGAAGCCTCAGCCAAGCATATGAAGGAGGAAGGAGGAGGAGGAGGAGGAGAAACAGCCATACATAAGGAAGAGGAAAAAGGAGGTGGGGGAGGAGGAGAAACAACCAAGCATATGGCGGCGGAAGAAGTAGAAGAAGCCTCAGCCAAGCATATGAAGGAGGGAGGAGGAGGAGGAGAAACAGCCATACATAAGGAGGAGGAAAAAGGAGGTGGGGGAGGAGGAGAAACATCCAAGCATATGGAGAAGGAGGTACGTGGCGGAGAAATCGAAAGTCAGCAGACGGCATGGATTCAGCTTGATGAGGTACAATATGCACACATTCTACGGAAGCTGCTCCCCAAGAGCGTCAGCAAGCCCTTGCAGGCTCAAGACAGATCCTTGGACAGGCAAGCTACGAAGACCACAAAGGCTACATTGGGTGAGGATCAAATCAAACAAATGATCCACGACGCAAAGGAAGACATCTTACGAGAGCTGCAGCAAGGCAAACATGACAAGAGTGAAGGGACAGGTGAACGTGAAGCTATGGGTCAAAACCCAGAAAGTGTTTCTGAAAGAATATTTGCCGGTCTCGTGGACCAGATGATGGAAAAAATGAAGGATGAGTTCAAAGAGCAGTTCAAGATCAAAGGGCTCGTGAACGAGATTAAAAATAACTTGAATCCTCATCCGTTCCGAGATAACAAGTGTGAATGCCCCCTGTTTATCCTCAAAGTTGATGAGCTGATGGATGTTTCCACATGTGAGGATATCAGAAATGCTTTGAGCCTGTTAAACTGCAGCGCCGATTTAATGATCGTCACCACCACAAAGGACATCCAGCTGGCTAAAGAATATTGCTATCCACAGCGACAACCTATAGACTATTCTCTTGCTGGCCTCTACCATGATACAGTGCTCGAGTATACTAGTCAGCAGAAGAATGAAGACAGCTATAACCCCCAAATTTTTCATGATATCTTGTATGAGTGTGAGCCACATGAATTCTGCATGAAGATCTTCACTCATGCTCTGTATGCTAACCCCAAGAGGAGCGGTGACGAGTTACACAAGCTGCACAGCACCCTGCATGCTTTACCAACAACATCATTCTACAGCATCGCTAAGGTGATGTTCAAGTTCTCCTACAATGACCTTCCTAAAGAATACAAGTCCTGCTTGCTGTACCTAGCTATCTTCTCTCCCAGACAAAAGATCAGGCGGTCAACCTTGATTGCAAGGTGGGTTGCAGAAGGGCTGACATCCAAGGAAGACTGGCCCAGTTCTGTGCGTCAGGCCAACCGATGTTTTGACACACTCGTTGGTCGGTGCCTTATTGATCCTGCTGATATTGATGCCATGGGAAAAGTAAAGAGCTGCGTCGTAAGTGATTCAGTTCATGGATTCATTACCACCATCGCAAGAAAACAACACATTGTGGAGACACGCCTGTCACATCACTTGGCTCGCCACTTCTCCATATTCAATGACCTCCAACTCCGCAGCTCTGATAAAATTGATCATTCTTCCATGGGCTCTCTAAATCATCTCAAGTATCCCTGCTCAAGGTGCTAGATCTAGAAGGTTGTCCGTGCTTTCTTGAGAAGAACCATCGGTACCTCAAGGAAATCTGCAGCAAGATGTTACTGCTCAAGTATCTGAGCCTAAGGAAAACAGATATTACCCAGCTACCAAGTGAAATCAACAACCTCCGTGAGCTAGAGGTACTGGATATCCGACAAACTGATATACCTTCACATGCAACAACAAATATCCTGCTCTTGAAGCTGAAGCGTCTGCTAGCTGGCCACGCTGATCCAAGCAATTTTGAATCCAGCCCCCGGATTCCTCATAGTGTCGACAAAATGCTAAACATGGAGGTACTATCCAATGTAAAGGCCCAGAAGAGTCGTGATTTAAAAGATATTGGAAAGCTATGGCAGCTGAGGAAGCTAGGTGTGGTTATCCATGATATGGATAGCCATGTCAGGAATTTGCTTCAGGAGATCGGTGACTTACATGAGTGCCTTCGTTCTCTGTCAATCACTACTACTCCTGTAGCCTCACCACGCAAGGCTACTCCTTCCAGTGCAGAGTTACCCGGCTCTCTCTTAAAACACTTCCCCAAGATCCTTGAGAGTCTAAGCATCAGGGGAACCACACAGAAGGTGCGTCTTCTTCCATTGTTCATAGATGGTGATAAAAACAAACTTGCCAAGGTAACTCTATGTCATACTCCGCTGAGCAAAGATGATCTGGAAGCCCTTGCCAAGCTGCCCAAGTTACGGTGTGTTAGGCTCCAACACATTTCATGCACCGAGCCCATGCTGAACTTCAAGGAGGGTAAATTCAAATGCCTCAAGTACCTTCTTGTTGAGGGCTCGGCCTTGACTAATATCACTTTTGAGCATGGAGCAGCGAGTGAGCTTGAGAAGATGGTTTTGTCTTTCACCGGAATAGGTTCTATTTCTGGAGTTGAGTTTCTTCCAAAATTGGAAGAGCTCGAGTTGAACAGCAGCTTCTGTGGCAGTTTGCTATCATCATTTGACAATGTCAGACAAATAACCAAGCTGACTCTTCGTGGTACATTGCTAGAGCAAGATGCTCTACAACTGCTCACCAAGAAACAAAATATACGTTGTCTGGTGCTCATGGACAAGTCTTTTGGTGGAACACATGAGATTACATTAAAAAAAGATGAGTTCTTATGTCTCAACCTCCTTGTTGTTGACTGCTCAGCCATCACCAAGATTGTCTTCAACAGCGGGTCTACTCCTAGGCTCGAGAAGATTGTCTGGTCATCTTCCACAACTCTCTCCGGCATCGACAAACTTCCCAGATTGAAGGAGCTCGAGTTCAAGGGTGACAAAGTCCCTGATGAGGTGAGAAAGGCCATTGATAAGCATGACAACAAGCCTAGTCTTACTGGACCAGAAACTCAAGACTAAGCAAAAGGAGATTAAGAAGAAGATGAAGATGACGCTGCAACATTCCCTTTCTGCTGGAAGAAACAGGTTTGACGCCGGAAGGGCCTCTCCGTTGATCCCATGGTGTGGTCTGCGTGTGCTAGTGTGGATTGCAATCTGTTCTGCTTATCTGTTGATTTCTTTCTGCTGCGTGTTTATGTTCTGCGTGCATTACAACTGAAGTGTCCATTTATCTGCTCTGCATGAGTGCCCTGGTGGCTCCGACAGAGCATAAATGGTTGTATCTAATTCGTGTGGCTTTCCTATGTATCGAACGTCGTATGCATCCGTGTACGGTTTCATGTAATAAAGTGTGATGTTTGTGGACGCATTCGACTTCTTATTAATGTACAGTGTGATGTGAGTATGCTTTGATTGGGTCCTGCAACTCAAAGATGAACTGGTGTGTGTCATTGATATAGTTACCTGTAATGTACGTAGAATGTAGGCATCCGTTTGCTTCAAATCAGCTGAGTAGCTGTTGCACTAGTACCTGATTATGTACTTGAAGCAGAACTTTATGCAGATTAAGAAGAAAGAATGTGTGACCCAATCTGTCTGCAACTTCTGCATCTTCTGATTGTCAGGCAAGCACTAGCGCCCCGGGAAGAATCGAAAAAATGTTGGCGTGCATTTGGTTGGTAGCTCGCCTAGTTTTTCTCTCATTGTTTGCTGGTGGAGAAGCCGATACAGTTTCAAAATTTAACCGATCCACTTGAATTGTGCAGGCGCACGCGGCAATCACGGCTCTTGTCTTCCTCGTGTAAGAAATCAGATCCACCTGCGGAGACAGAAGCGCGCATCGAGGAGGGGATTTCAGCAAGAAAAAAAAAAGTAGTCTCTGCTGCTCTAATTCCTCTTTGAGATCAGCAAGCAGATCGGAAGGGGGTTGAACCTTACCTAGAATCCGTGAACGACGACGAGCAACAAAACGCGACACTGACGACGGCTTTGCCCTTCCTCTCTTCGTTGGTACTGGGCCTGGGCGGAGATATTTTCGATTTCGATTGACGCCGCGACCAAGGAGGATGAGGACCATCGATGGCAAAGGGAATCGGGGGCCACGGCGAAGGTGCGGCCGCCGACCCAGAGGAAGGGGGGGGGGGGGGGGGGGGGGGGCTCGGCGGTGGCGGCGTGGCCGTTGATACGGACTAGTGGTTCCTGTGGCGCCCCTTGAGACAAAACTTATTTTCATTTTAAAAAAAAAATACATGGAGTCCTCGTGTTCGTCTAAAAAAACATCTCAGAAAAATATCCTCACATTCGTTAAAAAAAGAAGTAAAAAAGAAAAAAAAATTACCACCACAGAGTGCTAACGAGTGCCACTTTGCTTAACCCTTCATTTAAAAAGTACCAGAGGTCCTCACCTTCATCTAAAAAATACATCTATAATACCTAAATAGCTCATCCCACTATCCTATTTCTCTTGACATGCAGCCTATCCACATCAGCAGGACTGCCACATCAGCGTTTATTTAGAGACTTACAAGCGGGACCCAGCACAGTAAAAAACAGACATGTTGGCTTCAGTTACCGCTGTTAGGTCCCAGGACAGAGCCTCCGCACGGACTAATCCAGCCCAACCCATCTCCCCCGCTTTCCCCCCTGACTAAATTCTGGCGGGCCACCCGCCCAGGACCTAGGATGGTCTCACAAGCAGGATCGGTGGGCCGGCCACCTCAGCAAACTAAAATTCGCAACTAATATATTTTATTTCCGCTGAGGCGTTATCGGCTCGAGGACACGCACGCTGGCTCCGTTCATCTCCTCCATTATTTCCCCCTCTTCCTCTCCTAGCTCCACTCATCTAATGTAAACAAATCCTCGCATTGATTCTTTCAGTGGTTCGGTTCGTCTCCCCTCAATCAATAAAATCTCTGCCTCAACTATAACAAGTCACCGACAAAGATGACGGAACTGCCGTTCCATATCGCGCCGCCGCCAGCCAAACCTTCGCGGGCCATCTCCACCGGAGAACGGCGTGATGCTGACCCGGAGTCCAGTGATTGACACCGTCGCACGGCCGAACTGTACCGGAGGACCAGCTGAGCTGCACCAGATCACACCCCAGTAGAGAACTGCGCTGCAACATCCGCTCCCTCGTGCGCATCATCCCACGGATCCAGCGGCCGGGGACGCGATGCTACGTCGGGGTGCTCGCCGATCGGGCCGGCGGCTGCATCGCGGATGGATCGGCTGACCTCGCCGGCGTCAAGGTGTGGGCACGGGCCCAAGACTCACGCCCCGGCATCGAATCTGGCACCCAACGAGGCACACTTCCCAACGCTGACATCCTCCTCCAACATCACTTCGGCCAGAGGTGGGGGGCTCTCCTTCCTTTCTTCACATCCTTAGGTCTGAACGAGTTTTTGAGTTAGCTTGGTTGAAATCTCTAATTTATGCGTTGTAGGAAGCTTTGTTCATCTCCAGCCGTCCCCATTGCATCAAGTCCGGTAGGCCTCTCTACCTCTCATGTTAATTAGTGTAGTACAAATAGCTGCAGTCATGGTCCATACTATCAACTATGCCCAACTACCATCCTGCATCTCTCTCTCTCTCTCTCTCTCTCTCTCTCTCTCTCATGTTAGTTTAGTACAGATTTTATTGGTATTTTAATCCTTTTCTCTGGTTGTTTTGTATGGTCAGAGCATATTCAAGTTCATTTTCAGGTATGTTGTTCCCTGGTACGTAGTACTATTCCACTGAACGGCATGGGATCGATCTAACACCCGAGTGATGAAATATTTTGATTGAGATTTGTGTTCTTCCCCTACTGCAAGGTTTTATTCATCTACTTGCATAAATGAAACAAAATATGAAGTGACTCTTATGAACATACTTGAATTCTCTCTGGGACTGAAGATAACTGTACATGCTTGCCTTGAGTTACTTTGATGTCCTATTGAAGTGGAGAATGCAGTTTCTTTTGGATACGTCTCATCCTGGATGTGTTTGTTTAGCCAGCATACTCCCTGGATATACTAATGTGATGACAAATAAGGGTGCTGATGTGTTTCTGCTTTGTAGGCAGGTGCTACGATTTTTTAATCTATACTAGAATCGGAACTGATGTTCAGTGTTCAACCATGCATGTGTACTTACAATAAAACAATCTTCTCTAAATTAAGCACATGGACATTATCTGTTCAAACCTAAAGCTTCACTTGATAAATGTAAGCGTCTAATTAAATAGTGGCTTGCCAATTATTCAATCAAAATGTTGAATTTAGATCTTAGTAATGAATAGCCCTTTTCTTTAGTTTGAATATCATTATTTGATTGTTCTGATGTAAATTACAACTTGAGCCTAAATGTATATATGTCCTTGCTGAGAGGATCAAACGAAACCTGTTTTGATTGTCCTTCTGTTTTATTGTTCTATGTTTGTTTGCATCCTCTTAAACATAATGCAATAAAAATAGAGTTTGTGTGTTGTCATAGTCAGAAGCAATGTCATTTCTCATACCTTCGGTTATTCTTCCGGTCAAAAATGGACCAAGCTGGGCAATGCAAGCTAATTGCCGTTTGGACGCATTAGCACCACAAAAGGATGTCAAATTAGCGTGAAGTCTCTTTGTCTCTTGCTCAACATATTTATCTAAACTTATTATGAGAAAATCTGATCAAACTATGGTGGTACTCTTTTCTTAACTTACAATATCATTCTGCGAAAAGTTCAAATAAATATATTTTTCATGATTTCATTATCTCTTGCTCCAGAAAACTTAACTCTTACGTAATGCTATAAATTACCGCAGCAACGCGCGGGGTATTATCTAGTTTAAAAAATAATCCACACCTTCATCTAATTTTTTTTTCAAAAGATTTCTCACCGCGGCCAACCAGCTTGCGCCACGTGGCATAGCTGGTTGGCCTCCCTTCATATGTAGCTTAATGGGTTTAATTTTACAAGGAAGTGCATTTTCCTTTAATTATTGGATTGGAGAAATTTAATTTTGCTACCCAAACAATCCACTTCTTTTTTGGAATAATTCACCTTTTAGGGCTCTCTCTTTGCGATGGCCCGTGGCGTTAGGTTTGGCGTGAGGGCGGGGCTCGGGGCTTGCTGAGGCGGCGGCCCTGGATGACGGCCTACACGTCTTGGCTCTCTCGCGAGCAGCGTGTTAGCAGGTGTTGGCAGTGTGCTTCGGCCATGTGGGTGGCGGGATACACGGTTGTTCGTGGTCTTGGTAAAGTTGTCACCGGCGATGGTGGCCTAGCCCTGATCTGAATCTGGAGTTTCCAGCCGCCGCAGTGGTCCCTCGTCAGGGTGGGGTCTGTTGCATGTTCCAGTAGTCTAGAGGATGGAGGAGCCGAGTGAAAGCTTTGCGTCGGGACGCCGGTGGTGGTGACGCCTGCGGGTGTCACATTTCCCTTGGGGCGCTGCTTCGGTCATCTCCCTCCCCTTCGGCACTGTGGGTCAAACTTGCGTCTGCTTTGATGGACACGATGGTGAGGCGCATGGCGGTGTTACCTTCTTAGGGTGTCTGTCGATGAGTGTGGGCAACAAATCTCATGTGCTTCTCCTCCGCAACACTCTAGCGGCGTTTGGTAGTGCACTCATGTGCAATTTTTCACGTCTTTGGTGTGTTCTATTGTGTTTTCCTGTTTTGATCAGCTTTTGAGGATTTGCTCAACACCATGTACCTTTGTTCGGCCAGCAGGGCGAGCATGTTTCTAGTAGTAGTAGAGTAGTAGCACACTGCCATTTCATGAGCAATAACAAGAAGGTGAAGTTTCCTACAAGGAATAAGGTAGCTCCATCAACGTCCAAGTACACAAGTGCGTTCTAAAATGTAAATGTATACAGCAGCAACACGAAATCAACATCTAGAATCTGTCATAAAAAAACATCTCAAATTTAAAAAAGAGGGAGAAATTCAAGCATTGGAGTGGCAGCATAAATTGAAAGGTACAATGCCGTTCACAATCTTTGACAACGGAAGCCAAAGCAAACCAATCCATTTCCGGGTTCACCACTCCAAACTATATACAGACACAATTAAGATTCTACTGAACTGGAGACCTCACACACCAACAATCTGCTTAAAAACCACTGATACATGATGCAAGAATTAACAACCAGGTCATAGGCCTAATAACAACATCACTGACCCCGAGTCTCAACCACGACACCAAACTACGAACAAGCTGGCACTAACATACACCCCTTAGTCCTCCTCCACTATAGCTGCTTAGATGGCCACATTGGCCAGTTACCATCACCTGCCCGCTTCGACTCCCCAGCTCGTCCGTGGTGGGTTCATCACCGAGGAGCCTTGCTCATCCAAGCCACCGACCACGAGGGCGTCACGGCTTAGATCTGGTGATGCGTTGCGGAACCTGCCATCCTTGTCCTCCAGCAAGTTGCCCAGACCGCCCAGGTCGCCTATCTCTGCTGCCATCCTGGGCTCATCCCATGCCACCGGCTTTCTGCCCATCTCGATGTCGCCAACAGCTCTCCCCATGTTTGGGCTCATGAAACCGTTCGTCGAGCGAGGCCTCAGGCCCTGCTCCTGTGGAACTCTGGCGCCGAAGTTGTTCCTGGAAGCAGGGATCGGCGTGAAGAAGATCTCCTTGATGTTCTCCACAACTCCTCTGTTGTATGGGTTGGCCCGTTGGTCATAGCGATACCTGAAGTTCTCATATGTTGTCTACAGAAGTAAATGGCAAAAATGGTTAGCAACTGACAGAATGGAATCACGACGCGAGACTGGAATTATACCATTTCAGGGAACAGTATTTACCTGGTTAGTGCTCATGAGATACAAGTGAAACACTGAGAGGCCACCAACAAACCAAACCGCGATAAATGTGTATACAACCAGAGCGATCGACGCAGGGGTCTTTGCCATTGCCTTCCATATTGTTATCTGCTCCGCATCTCTGATCTTAATAATGTACACCCAGGAGAATCCAAAGACATAGAGGCAGAGAAGAGTCGTTGAGAAGACAAACATATAGAAGAACCTGTAATTCCGCTGCACAATCATATGCAACCTTGTAAGCACTTCAAATTATTTCAGAATCTATCAATCAAACAGAACTGAGCATGTTGAAACAGGCGATGCTATATACCACAATATGAAATGCTAGCATACTATTCTGTCAGCATATGCAAGTGAATCAAACTAACAAGTGTAGAGTA
Source organism: Triticum aestivum (assembly GCF_018294505.1). Classification (NCBI taxonomy): domain Eukaryota; kingdom Viridiplantae; phylum Streptophyta; class Magnoliopsida; order Poales; family Poaceae; genus Triticum; species Triticum aestivum. The sequence continues at coordinate 735,765,405 of NC_057801.1, forward strand.
CAACAAGAGATGAAATATTGCATAGTAAAGAGCTTAGACCTCTTAGATATTCTCAAGAACCAAAATATGAGTGTGGCCTGCACAAGGCAATGCAAAAAAAAAAGGGGTACAACATGCTATTTATAGGTATGTGTATTCGGTTAATGAACTTACAAGTCCTATGCACTGCCCAACCCATGGGCAGTGATGGTCAAATCGCTCGACGCAGTTGTTGCAGATAGAGCAATGGGAGCATCGAGGAGGCCGGTACAGCATACAGGTGTCACAGTACTTTGTCTTCACAGTGATTCCATTCACAACGACGTCCTTCACTCGGGGCAACCGCAATGGTGGAGTCTGGTTAGCTCCAACTTCAGCATTGCCTTCAAAACCTTCAGGTTCTGGAGGATGTGCATTTCGAGGTATGATTCCTGGATCCCTCCCAGAAGTGAGAAATAGAAGACTCAAATCCTGCAGAGTGACAGATGACAGAAAAGCCAAAGCAGTAAGTGAAGAGTACTGTGGATACATACATTTTTCTGTTTACCAGGAAAAATCACAAACAAAGACAACAACATTGTATTTATATCCAGTTCACAAGGTGTGAGGGGATAGCAGCATTAAAATATGCTGCTGCTACTGGCCAGCAAGTTCAAGGGTACAACAAGCTATGGCCCCCTTCCTTGATATCCACAAACCCAATTGCATTTATACAATCAGGATCAATTGGTCAATAAACACGACAAGCATGACCAAGGAAGGTATTACAGTTCAATTAGCACAATATCATAGTCCAGATCTGTATTATCTGGAACAAATCGGCTAATTAAAAAGCAATTTAAATAAAGGCACATACTCATAGTAGTACAATCTGTACTTCAACTTATATGTTTCTCACTTCCTATTGATTGGACATGTAATCACATAAAACCCAGAGTAGATTCACAGCCTTGTAATCGAACCATATTGGTTCTTTCAATGGAAATTGGAGAGGGAGGCCTCTCTTTAATAAAAAAAAATGGATTCACAGCATGTGCATTATCTGAACTTGCAAAGCAGCTTGTAACTAATGAAAGTCCCACCGACTATCCCCAAACAATAACATGTACTGAGTGCAAGACATATCTGAAAATCAAGGAAGAAGGTGATCCGAAAGGGTTACAAATGGTACTCACATATGCCGTGAATACAACTGCCACAACCATCACCGGTAACCCCAGGCCATAAGAGAAGCTATTCATCAATTCTTTTGCAACGAACACACAGAAGACTGTTACTGGAGCGATAATGAGGAACATGGTGACAAACAAGGATCTCGCATCGGGTCCAAATATAAACCTCCCCTGGAGGAAAAATACCTGCAAATAGACAGTACACTATATCAGTCCCAGTCACATTTTCTCCACTGCTTAGCTGCACAACAACAGTCTGAAGATCTCACACAGACAACTTCTTCCCAAGCTAATGTAGGCACCAATGACACTTTCTCTATGAATAATTCGTTCGGAAAAGAACAAGTGAAGCGAAATATACACTTACAATTTAGCATCATCAAAGTGGAAGGATCATTAATACATTCATTGCTAGAAGCATTAAGTCTCAGCTAAAACTCCATTCCTTACCACATTAACTAGCACCGAATCAAAACTGTCCACTGGCGTTTACTGTCCTTGTCATGAACAAGAACAAGGACACCACTGTCACCACATATGTCCCAGAACCTACACTCCCCTAGCACACGATGCACAAAATCGTACTAGTAAAACGCAAGGAGAAAAAACGAGCAACCATCTACGCGGAGCTCAGCAGAAGAACCCTAGCATGCATTTCCGCAAGCCAATCTAGCGACCACCTCGAGGACGCACAGATCCACGCGCGCGCCCAATAGGGGGGGGGGGGGGGGGGGGGGGGGGGGGGGGGGGGGGGGACATGGAAGGTGGGTTAGAGGAGAGGGGAGGCGGCGGGCTCACATTGTTCCCTTTCCAGGCCTGGTACACCAGCGGCCCCTCGCCGCCGGAGCCGGCGCCGGCGCTCGGCCCGTTCATCGCCGCGGCGCTCCCGGGCCAGCAATCCCCTGCGGGATCACGCCCCGGATCGCGGCATGGCCGCCGGAGAGCTCCCTCCCTTGCTCCCGCGCCCGCTCCGCCGCCCGCCGCCGGGGCCGTGAGCTCCCTCCCAATGCCCGCCCGCCGCCGCGCCGCCGCCGATGCCGGGAGCCCAGACAGAGAAACCTGACACCCCGAGAGAGAGAGAGAGAGCGCAGCAGATGGAGGGGGGCTCGCTAGCTGGGGACGCGTAGTAATAACCGGGTCCGTGCCTTTTGGTTTTGCATCTACGCCCCTGGAGTTTTAGGATTTTTTTGTTTTCCTCCTCCTAGCTCATTTGAATATGATTAAGTAGCTTCGCACCTTTCTACTAGTCTCCATGTGTTTTGTTTTGTTTAATGGACGTTGGTGTGCTGTGATCTGTGTTGCTAAAAGTTGCTGGAGTGGGGGTTAGTACAACTGAACTGTGGCACCACTTCGTAATTCAAATACACCCATTGAGCAGTTGAGCTGGAAAAGAGAAGAAACATGGTGCCTGTCTTTCGGATGGATTGTCAGGTATAAATGAGAGAGGAGCTGAGGAAAATTGATAGCAATGCTGGTTAAAATGTTCTACTCCCTCCTGTCCATATAAATTGTGGCTACTCTAATTAATACAGTACAACTTTGTACTAAATTAACGAAAATTAATATCAATCGGAGGGAACACTGTAGTTTTTTGGACGGTGCTATGCGTCAACCGGCCAACGCCGGAGAAAATCAACCGCCTCCAGAGTTGTTGAATCTGCATTGCGACCCATTTGTGTGCAACATATGCCAGATTGTGCTCGTGGTTTGCAAAATAGGACATGTTGCGTTCACTGATCCATGTCGCATCACCTCGTCCAACAGACTGAACGAACATGTTGCAAACACAACAATCCCCACTTCCACTATCCCCCATCCCCAACAGAGTTGCGTCTAGTGCGGCGCCGCCGACCGTCGCAGCAATAGCTACCGCCCGCCGTCGGGAACACGTCCTCCCTCTATTCTTGCCCTCTACAACAACATGGCACACCATATCGTGCAGGATATGCTCGATCCGGCGTGGATCGAGTGTAACATGGAACCCCAGTCCGTGCACCGTCGTCGTCGAGGACCCGTATCGTTGTCGTCGATGCGGTATCCAGCCACCACTGCCCTCCCTCGTACTGGTCACTCTGCAACAGAGCTTGTGTTGCACTTAAAAGGGTTGTAACAAGGCTCGGGTTGCAAAGCTGGACTATGCGGGGGCGGTCATGGTAATCAGTCGAATGAGCACTAGGGGTTTCCTAGATTTTTCCATCAATGCTCACAAAAGAAAGAAGGGTAGAAATGCTAAGTGAGTAGTAGTACTAGCGCCTCAAGCAATAAACGGACGGCCGAGTTCGTTGGCACCACGCACATCAATTTGCAGTCCATCACTCACTATGAATGAGGCCGGATCTGAAAGTCAGCACAGACTGCCGAGCTAGCATCACTGGAAGTAGAAAAAACCAAGGTGGGTTTGCTTCCACAGCAAGAGCAACGGGAAAAGCAGATGCCGGGTCTGCATACGATACGAGAAAGCAAAGCAAAAGATGGATGGAAGAGATCGGAAGGCGACGAGATCGGTCGGCACTCGGCAGGGTCAGGGATCCTCTCTTCTTTATTTACACTACTGCTAGTTGAAAAAAGAAAGGTGGGCAAGTGTCGGGGGTGGAACGCAAGAACAGCCTGAAAAGCGTCCCTCGTTGGACCCCCGCGTTGCACATTCTCTTTCAGCCCGCTTTTTCCCGAAAGCGCTGTCGACGACGCCCCGCCGTGGCGCCAATCATTCGCGTCGCCGCCGTACGTGGTTCCGTCCGTATGCTTTCCTTCGGGCGCACGGGCGCACCACCACTACGTGCCGGCTATGCGCGTACGCGTGCGCCTTCCATGTACTACTAGTCTACTACAATGTACTGTATGTATGAGTGTCGTTTGAAGTTATACTCCCTCCGTCCGAAAATACTTGTTATCAAAATGAATAAAAAGTGATGTATCTAGATATATTTTAGTTCGAGATACATCTTTTTTTATCCATTTTGATGACAAGTATTTCTGAACGGAGGGAGTACAATGCATTCGCCTCCTCTCCCTCCGGCTGCTGGTCCAGCGTCAGGAGGGAGGGGGATCTGTTCCTCCGCTCTGTAGTTAGGATTTGAATTTGTAGATCGTGGTGCGTCGTTAGGATGGTGGAGCGGCGCCTAGACGAATAAATCTACTTCAATTTCACTCCCACACAGGCGGTGTCCTTCATGATGGCGTGTGTTTGCTGATCCTTCAGATCGGCGGTGTTAGGATTCATGGATGGTATTGGTGAGGCGGCGGCAGCGGTGACTCCATCAGATGTGTCTCTCCTTCTGCTCCGTCCCCGTTGCTGCAGCGTTGTCTTCGACGTCATGATGGAGCAGAGAGGTTTTGTCGTCTAGAAGTACGCGCAGACGCTTATCTACGCAAGTGATAGCCGAAAGATGGTGCATCTTGTGCTGGGTTTGTGGTTGAAGGCTAACCGTTTTGGTTTTCTCCTTCGACGTTGTAGTCATGCGAGGGTGTCACTTCTTGAGTTTGATGACGTGTCCGGGAACACGTTGCCTTCATCTGATTCTTTGAACGACAATGGTTTTATTTCAGGCAAACTACTTTGGAGGTCCATAAAACTGTTGATCAACGATTGAGCCGCTTTGAGCTCATGTGAAAATGCAATATGTCTCATTTTTCTTGGCGGTAAGGGACAGGCGCTGGTTTTTTCATAAGATTATCCTATTTTTTTTCAGTCCTGTAATGCCGATGTTTACGTGGCTTGTAACTGTGTCTTTAGGTTATTAAAGAAGTGCCAAGTTCCACTGCGTCATCTCAATCTCGGTACCACGGGATCTATAATGGCGGTGAAAAAAATCAACCGAAACGTACGAAAGAACTGGTCTGCAACGGTTGTTGACCATAAAGTCAGCAGACGAGACATCTCGCCGACTTGCACACTATAAAAATTTCTTCTTCTCCACACCGGAAACCAACAATGTTCAAATTAGGTAGTAAGGTAAGCATGCTGAGATTCCACTCTCGACGCAATGATGCAATGCTATTAGAGTCGACTAACCGCTACTTGCGGATGATCACAACATCTTAACCAGCTCCACCAGTGACCACGACGTGCAAGTCCTTGTAGCGTCTGCGTCGCCGAGAGGAAAATGATTTTGTTACGGATATCCGAATGCTAACGCTCACCAAACCGCAATAAAGAGTGCGTGGACCTGGAACTGTGCCACCAAGCGGTGATTGATTAAGCTCCATGTGGGCCCAGCACGAAGTAGGGATCGGTATCATCTGGCCCGGGGCCACATTATGTGGGTCGTGGCACAGAAAGCCCGGTTTGAAAGAGGAGCACCAAAAAGTTAAGAAGCCCGATCTTCTCACTGAGCCGAGCGCACCGGAGGCCATAGGCCTCAAAAGCGATTGTTTTTCGGAATTGCTAATTTTCATCCGGATGAAAATTATTCGTCTTCATCCCTTTTCTGAGCCGTACGTTCTGTCGCGTCGTGATTCGTGTTTTTCCTTTTCTCCTGTCCTCTTTCGGGCGCTGACCTTTCTTTATCGGGCCCGCTGAATTTTTCAATCCGACCCGTTACGCTCTGCTCGCTATCCCGCTTCTGTCGCTTCCTCCCTCCACAGCCTCGTCGTTTCCACTTTGCCACTTCACACACGCATCCCCTGGAAGAGAGGTTGGGAGAGATAGCCATGGCGATTTGGATCTCCCTCTCGGCGATCGACGCAGTTTGTTGTTGGTGACTCGCCTGCGCTCTCTATCCCGCTCCCCTGCTGCCTCCGCGCCCCGCTCGACCTCCCGTCGCCCCCCGCACCAACCCTGGCCCCAATTTCCCCCCTCCCTCCGATTTTTTGTTCGTCTGATTCGGTAATTTCTCTCGATTTCTCTTGTTCCGCAGATTCATAGTCAGATCTGTGTGTATTTTCCCCGCAGCATTCGTATAGTCAGATCCGGATTCTGAGGTTCCGCCGTTTTTCTGGGTTTGAATCTCGTTTGCCATGGCGGATTTCGGCGACGGAGTGCATTGTGGTAGGGGGAGGTAGTTCCAGTTTCTCGTTCGTAGGCCGCTCATCCATGTCCATGGGCAGGGCGAGATGACTAGAGTGGTGCTCCATGAGGGGGTTTAACTGTTAGTTTTCATTGATCTGTAACTGCGGTGTTGTTATGTATTCGGGTGGTTGTTTGATTAGATTGGCTTGTTTTACTTGTACTAATATGCGATGGTGATCTATCCCTAGGTTGTGCATGCAGGTTTCCCCTTAGGCTGACATCCACTTGGTTGCGTGGTTGTAGTTTTTACAATACAGTTCACACACATCCACCTACATTGTGGATACAGGACTATAGGAATGAGTTAGTAGATTTTGTTGTGTTTCTGAATTTGTTGTGGTTCTGTTCTTTGTCACTGGATATTTCCCATTTGTTTTTACAATGTAATTTCTAGTGCATTTACAGTGTAATTCGCTATGGACTTACAGTGTAATTGTCATTGATTTTACACTTTTATTCCTAGTAGATTTTGCAGTGTATTTTCTTAGGCGGCTTACACTGTATGTCCTTTTGGATTTGGGATTGGTGATGATTGGGTGAATGAATTAGCACTACCACTGCCACTGCCATGCTACTACTAGTAATCATAACCACCACCATGAAAAACTAATGTGTATTTTTGCACTGTATCTCATCAGTATATTTACACTATAATCATTAGTGCTTTTTACAATGTATCTTTAGTGGATTTACAGTGTATTTCTCAGTGTATTCACACTGTAATTCTTAGTGTGTTTTACTATGTAATTCTTAGTGTCATTGTACTGTTTTTTGCTTATCTTATCATTGATTTTTACACTGTATATCATATAGGAATTATGTTGCAACTACTGACTGCATTTAGATCATTCTATTTGTTTTCATAGGTTTGTTTTGTCATGCTTTGATGCTAATCCTTGTTTAATTTTTTTGCAGGGTGTTGTACAGTTAGTTGCTGGATAAAGTGTAATTTATTTTCATTTTATTTTTTGTAATCCAGTGATGATTTTTTATTGTAATTGTATTCTTTTTAATTCCTCATTTGGTCCCTTTCCAGCTCAGTTGTTGTAATTAATCGCATGCCCTCGTGTTCTTTTGATTTAGTTCGTGTGTTCTTTTTTCTTATTTGCATGATCCATTATATGCATCTGACAATGTGTATGTACTAAACATCTGTATGATCAGTTTATTTTTTATGTTTCTCATGAGGTTTATTTTTTCTTTGTGGTTGAATCCAGGTAGCCCTTTGAAAAGGCACAAGCCTAATGTTGATATCATATATGACAGAAGACCTTCCATGGCTAGCTTCAATTTTGATTGCGAATCAAAGGATGCTCGTCCTGTTACCAAGGCGGATCAGAATATCGGTTCAGCTGATGTTGATTTTGAATTTCACCCAACTAGAAACAAACTTTCACCTATTGTTCCAGTGAGGCTATCCCAGCGTTTTATAGATGAGGTTGGATTCTCTTTTTTTGTCATTTATGTGTGGGGTTTGTTTCTAGTGCATCTCTGCCATGGTATGTCTTTTTTAATGGAGAGAAATGAATTGTTTCTAGTGTATTTGATTGGTTCCATTTTTTTGTTTCTGCTTGCAGGTCGACCAAGTTCAGTGTTCGCAATATGTGTCTGAAAGGCTTCTTAACTCTCATGTGTCTCCTTTTGAACAGGTTATTTTCTCAGCTTTTTAGTTTAGTTTCTTTTTCCAGTTCCTTTATATATCTATTTATCTTAGTTATTTCTCCCCATTTGCTTATTAGTTTTTGTTCTATATCAGGACTGTGTTTAACTGGTGACGATTCCTCATTCCAACATTTCAAAGTCAGTTCAGGCATCCCAATCAAATCATGTTGATCTCAGCTCTCCAGAAGCATTAAATGAGTTCTTTAACAGAGGAGATGATGTAATTTCATGTGTTCTTTATTTTCGATTCTTAACTTCCTTTTCTCCGGATTATTTGTGATTGTTCCTCATTTTGTTTTCTTCTCTAGCTGGTCGGTCTTGATGAAGTTCAAGTAGTTGGCACCTCCACATTTTCTGACCGTTGTGTTAATTTCGCAAAGAAGACGAATGAAGCTTATAACCGGCTGAACAATTTAGCATCATCTTCTTCCGTTAGACCGGTGCGTTTTTTCTTTGTGCTTTTTCACTCATTCTTATTTTTATTTTATTGTATTTCTGTTGCTATCTTTTTTATCATTTGATTTTTACGGTTTAATTCGTAGTAGTTTTTCATTGTAATTTTCCTATCTCGTCAGTGTAATTACAATGTAGTTCTTAGTGGATTTCTGTAATATCACTATTTTCTATTTCATATTTCCTAGGTTATGGGACTTCTTATTTATTTTCTTGACAATCCCTATTTTTTTTCACAGGGTGTTTCAAACAGTCCTGAAGTCCTTATCATCTCTGATCCTGAAGGTGTTGTAGAATTAAATGCTGCTCAAAAGCGCAATGAGCTCGCTATTTCCAAATTTTCTAATTGTTCAACAGCGACGACCCAGCACGTTCCTCGTAGGATTGTCGGAGCTGCTAGGTTCAACTCAGATCCTTATGTTCAGCAGTTGAATCGTTTTCCTGTTACTTTGCAAGAAAGGAAGCATTATTTTGCAATGAATCGCATTGGCAGCGACAAAGTTTGGTGCAAGTATGTTCTTCTTTTCTTCTCCTTGTACCTTTCATGCTTTTCTTTCGATTTTGTTGCTGATTGTGTACTCCATGTTTTTTAATTTTTTTGTCACTGATTTATCTTTCATTTTCTTCCTTTTTGTGTAGATATGAAGCTATTAGATATGATAGAGCGTTCTGCTCGTATCGCTCTCTTTCATCCCTATGCCCAGGTGGTCATCTAGATAACTTCCTCATTCTGTGTTTTTGTCGATTCCTTTTCAACAAGTGTCATCCTTCAAAATCAAAGAAACATTTCTTCTTCAGTTATATTGGGGTATGCTAGCTTGAACATTTTTCTTTAATTTCTTTGGATTATGAAGTTATGTCCCTTTCATGTTTCCCTTTTTTTTACTGTTCTGCTTTTTATTTTTTGTTTGCTGTAGGAGTGCATTCTGAATAACAACAATCCATTGACCCGTAATCCAAATATTGTCCGAAATGCTTTTGAGGGTGCTTGCAGCGCGTTTGTTTTGTGGAGATCAGACTTTGTAAGTCCATGTTCATTCTCTTCTCATTTTTATTTGTTTATTTCCTGCATTTCTAGATGTTGTTTTACTGATTTGATTCTTAATTTCAGTTGTACTTCCCTATTGGTCACGATGAGCATTGGTTCTCATTTGTCGTCTGTATCAAAGATAGAGCTTTTGTGTTTCTCGATTCGGCTTATGGAGAGAACTCATCATACCACAGAGATATCCGTAATGAGCTGGTAATTTTTCTTTACTACACAGATAGTTTCCCCACTGTATCTCACTGGTAATTCACAAAAGATTTTGCACTCTAATTCCTTAGTGAGTTCTCTCAAAGTTTTACAGTGTGATTATCAAAAGATTTTATAGTGTAATTCTCAAAGTATTTTTACACTGTAGTATCTTTTGTTTTACAGTGTAATTCTCAAAGGATTTTTGCACTCATTAGTCGGTTGTGGACTTTTTACATTGTAATTATCAAAAGAGTTACAGTGTAATTCTTAAAGTATTTTTACACTGCAATTATCTTTTCGTTTACAGTGTAATTCTCGTTGTGGACTTTTTACAGTGTAATTATCAAAAGATTTACAGTGTAATTATCTTTTGTTTTACAGTGTAATTTTCAAGGGATTTTGATTTTTTACAGTGTAATTTCTCACAAGATTTACACTGTAAATATCTTTTCTTTTACAGTGTAATTCTCGTTGTGGACTTTTTACAGTGTAATTATCAAAAGATTTACAGTGTAATTCTCAAAGTATTTTTACACTGTTTATAGTGTAATTCTCAAGGGATTTTGATTTTTTACAGTGTAATTTCTCACAAGATTTACACTGTAACTCTCTTGGCGTTATAGTGTAATTCTCAAGGGATTTTAATTTTTTATTAGCGTTTTGCCCACCTCTTTCCTTGACCAGCAAGGCGATCCCCATGTGTTTGTGGCTGTTAGCTTGGGGGCTTTGTCCTCCTCTTTTTTAGCTGCTTTTTTGACTGACTTTTGGTAAAGTTGGGAGTGTGGTCCCATTTCCAAATTCATGTTTTGCTGGCATGCTTAATAGAGTTCATGTTTTTACTGTGTCTTTGTTTGTAATTGACTTTATCATTTATTTCTGGATTATTGTTGGATTTTTTAAAGTACCAGTCTTTTTAGTGGATTTACAATGTCATTTTAGTGGTTCTTTACAGTGTCATTTTTCAATTGCCATCTTACACTCTAATTCTTAGTGGGGCATGGTAGAAATTAGTGTCTATTTTAGTGGGTTTTACACTCAGTTTTCTTGATGGTAATATCATTGTAATTTTATCTCTTTCTTGTCAATGTATTTTTTGTAGGTTGGAAAAGTGCATGTGTGGACCCGTTAGTCTACTGAAAAGGGCAAACAGAGGACAAGGGGCTGTCTGTCTGTTGCTCCGGGTTGGAAAAGTGCATGTGTGGACCCGTTAGTCTACTGAAAAGGACAAACAGAGGACAAGGGGCTGCCTATCTATTCGCTCCGGGTTGAAAACGTGCATGTGTGGACCCGTTAGTCTGCTTACGAGGACATACATATGACAAGGGACAGTGGACAGTTGTCATCCTGTAATTGGATGAAAAATATGGATGAAGGCCAATTGAATTTCATCCGGATGGACAATAGACAGTCCCTTGTTTTTTATACTTTCACTATTTTTCAATGTTTTCAAACTTTTTAGTTTTAGATTTTTGATTTCTCTTTTAGTTTTTTATACTTTTAAATATTATAAATATTGCAAAAAACACTTTATATATATTTTCGAAGTATATGTAGCCATTTGAAATACGAAAAACACTTTACAAAAATATTATAAATATTACAAAAAACAAAGGCAGCGGTAACCAGTTTTGAAAACTATATTTTGTTATGTCTATTATTTCCATACACATTGTATATTTTTTGTATGCACCAGGATTTTTTTTAATTTACACATTTAACATTTTGGAAATACATGTAAAAATCATGCATTTAAAAAATGGTAGCTCTGTATAGAAAATGTATAGAAAAAAGTATGATATATATGATAAAAAGTAGAAAATAATAAAAATATAAGTTTAAAAAAATGTTAATCATGTATTTGAAAAAAAATGTAAAACATGTATATAAAAATTATTCATGATGTATACAAAAAATATACAATGTGTATGAAAAAGTAGACATATTTTTTTGGAAGGTCTTAATCATGTATTTGGAAAATGTTAAACATGTATATAAAAATTGTTCCTGATGCATACAATTAATATGCAATGTGTATGAAAAAATAGACATAAGAAATTTATGTTTATTTTTTTAATTCCAAATTGTTAAATGTGTACATAAAAATTGTTCTTGGTGCATAAAAAAATGTACAATTTGTATGGAAAAAATAGACATAACAAAATATAAGTTGTTAAAAATATTAATTATGTATTTGGAAAACGTTAAACATGTATACAAGAAATGTTCCTTATGTATAGAAAATATAAAAAACAAAGAGAACCAATAAAAACCTAAAAGGCTAAATCCGACTAATAAACATCATAGTCGAACTCTTGCAAGTATACAATGGTGGTCGAATAATCCCAAATTTACTATTGCCGATTATGACGTTGGCTAGCGCCGTAGCACAGGGAGGCGATCAACCAGGAATACCTACCCTTGCTTATGTTGCTCTTCACAATGTTGACAATATCAAAATTTCTACATGGTGTGGTTGGTGTATTAAAGGAAGACTGGATTGTGGAATGTTAGAGATGAAAAACACAAGGGAAAGCTTAAAAAGAACAGTTTAGCTGCGCGTCAGTCCTCTGAAAATTATTTTAGGGTTAGTCGATTTCTGTTTGGAAAGAAATAGGCATGCAGAGGTGCAGCAGTTGCCAGCTCGCTGAGAACCGGCAGCCTCTGGGTCTATCTTAAGGGTTGCCGGGGCTGCAGGTTCGCCGGGGAAATACGGTAGTTAGCCGGCTTGAGAGGGATGGTTTGGGGTGGTGGAAATCCCGGCGGTGGGGGGTGGGTGGGGGAGCGTGGCGAGGCGGTCACTGAGCGCCGCGGCCACGGGCAGTGGAGGCAGGCGGCCAAAGAAACAAGCGGAACAGTGTGTGTCGGGTTAGAGCTGGAAGACAATTATGGATCCGTTGGATCTTGTCAGAAAAAAAAGATCCAGTCATTCCCAAAAGTTGGCTGGATGACTGGATCTTGGGAATGACTCGGAACAGTGTGTGAGCAACGTGAAGGACCAAAAGTTGGCTGGATGTTTAGTATGGTTCAATGTCGAGCGGCGAGGCCGGTCCAATGCAAAGGCTTGTAGGAACCATGACTGTGCACATGCACCAAGGTCCGATTTTTCTCCATCTTGTAATTAGGCAGTCAGTTAAAAGAAAACTAGACTGTGCACCACCATGATGATCCAAAGCACGATAGTAAAGAGGCCCCGTACGATCGAGTGAACCCTGTTCGATCTCAATCTAGCTTGGCCTGGTGGCTGTATCCTTTGCGTGTTTCCCTCCGCATGTGTACTGTCCAAGAATTACTCGGACTAAGCATTAGGAAGAACCACGTACGGGTCGAAGAAACTTGCATCTTGTTTAATCATTGCTGCACACTTACACGACCCTAGCTAGGTTCTGGAAAACTTGACGCGGATAGTGTGTGAGATCGACGTCCCTTTCCCAAGGCTGAGCTATTTTACAATGTGGAAGGAGACGAAGAAGGCACGCGGAGCAAGCAGTGATAGTGGCGTGTGACTAGTGACATTTTGTGTGTGTATGGAACCTGCTTCTTGTTAATCATCGCTACGCACTTACACGACCCAATGTCGTGGAAAACTCGACGCGGATACTACGAGACACCCCAAGGCTGAGCTGTCTTACACTTGCTACACCTGGTCCCTGTGCAACACAGTTCAGTTCACAAGTGGATGGTACCATCGATCGTTTACAACTACAAGTGGGCAATCTTGGCCGCCGATTCCCGGGCCCCATGCACGTACTAGCAGACGACTCGATCCACGACTTGCGCGGGTGGCGCCGGAGCAAACGACCCCATCTACCGACGACTTGTATCATTGTGTGGGTGGCGCCGAAGCAATGCCGTGACCCGGCCGGCAGTGTGACTTGCATGCCATGCCGTACGTGCTGAAGTGAGGTGAGGTCCCATGGGCACGATTTAGGCCAACTCCACCACATGATCCAAATTTACCTCAAATGTCCGTTTAGGGTAAAGTGCACCCAACCGGCAGACCCAAACGGACAAAGTCGTCCGCGGACGTCCGTTTTTGTCCGGCCCAACCCCAAACATGGAGTAAATTGGAGCAAGAAATGGGGCAAACCGGACATGAGCGTCCGCTGGCGCTGGTTCCTCTCGTCCGTTGCGTCCGCTAACTGGCCCACAAATCAGCCTCTACCTCCCTGCTACCCTGTCCAACGCGCACGCCCGCCCGCCCCACGCTCGTGCTACCGCCCCGGTGCCCCGTTCTGCTCCCGCGCTGCTCGCCCGGCCCGCCGCCGTCTGCCACGCCCGCCCGCTCTGCTTCCGCTCGTCTGTCGCGTGCTCGCCGCGCTGCTCCCGGTCCCCTGCCGCGCTGCTCACGGTCCCCTGTCGCGCGCCAGCCCGCCGCGGTGCTCCCGCGCGTCCGCCCCTAGCGCTGCTCCCGCTCGCCTGCCACGCGCCCGCGCGCTCTGCTTCCCGCGCTGCTCCCGCGTGCCCGCTCTGGTTCCTCTCGTCCACGCGCATCTTGTCGCCGCGGGCGGAGCGGGCAGCACAGCGAGGCGGGGCGAGCTGCGCATCCGGGACGGACCGTTTGGGGTCTAGGGCTTCTTTTGTGCGTTGGGCGCAGATACGTCCGTCGACCGTCCCCCCCCCCCCCCCCCCCCCCACACACCCTTTTCGCTACCCAAACGGACGCGGTGGAGTTGGCCTCACGGGCATGTACGTACTTTGGATTGCTACTGCTCTTATCATCACGCGCTCCCCCACTTTCCTTGCTGTTTCACGGGCCACTATATTATAAGTAAAGGATTATTGTTCCGCGGGCATCACCACATCCACACTACAACCCCCTTCACTCTGTTCCAGTCCCATTTGCATTTGCAGTCACTCAGTTGGCAGCTCTGTCTCATCCATCCCGTACTCCTGTGCCCATCTCGTTTCACCGCCCCAACTGAAGCCGGACACCCACTAGGACAAGGTGATCATCTCCCCCCGGCCCCCTCTATACGAATTTTTTTCACTATGCGATTCTCTATCAGTATACGCCGCTACCTATGGATCTACATCCTATCATGCGTTCATCAGTACCCCTCCTGTTCTTTTTAGTTTGTATATCAGTCTTGTCTGAAGTCAAAGTATCTCCACTTTGATCAAACTTATGAAAAAAAGTACCCACATTCATAATGCCGAATCAATATTGTTAGGTTCATTATGAAATGTAGTTTCATAATATATATGTTGTATTATAGATGTTGATATTTTTAATATAAATTTGATCAAACTTTGTAAAGTTTAACTAGGCACAAACCTAATACGCAGAGTAAAAAGGACCGAAGGGAGTAACAGTCAACAGATCTCACTCGTATTTCTTTGCAGGGAGAAAATGATGACAATGGTGGAGAAAATGCCGGAGATGGTGGTCTCGGCACTTGTGCAGGAGACGGTGAATAAAGCCGTCTCCTTCGTGTTCGGACTCCGCGGGGAGAAGCACTCTCAGGAGGACCTCATGAAGAGGCTGGTGACCGCGCATGACGACCTGGAGCTGAAATTCGATAGGTCCAACAGGCTGCCCATCACTGAGACGGCATTGCTCCGTCGAAGGATGGAGATCAAACAAGTCTTCCAGGAGTGCCATGACTTGCTCTCCAACCTCGAGCTGCAGCAAGACGAAGGGGCACCCTCTCCGCCCAAAAAGACCAAGTCTCTCCTCGCCTTGGGCACAAACAAGAACCTGTTGAGATCCTCGGACGTCGCAAAGTTCGAGCGGTCCGTGGAGAAGGCCGACAGGCTCCTACGCGACTTGAAGGACGGCTTTACACTTGCCCAGTATAGGTTTTATCTCAGCCCTCTCGTCACAAAGCTTCTTCAAGGCAGGGCGCTCTGGTATAAGGAGGAGCAAGGATCCCAGGGCCACTGTCTCATGGTGCACACGTGCCCTTCCGAAGAGCATGGTATGCTGGCAATGCTAGGCTTCAAACACGAAGACCTCAAGAGGCCTATGACATATGTTTACTTCACAGTAACACTGCGGCTAACTGAGAGCACGGACATTATTGGGATTACCGCTGAGTGCCTCAAGTCACTTCAACCACTTGGTCCCCAGTTCACGTCCTTGGCCGATCTAGCGGTTGGGGAAATTGCTCAGATATCTTCACAAGTCCTAGTTTCACCATGGCCGTGGCAATATGCGAAGGTTGATCTCGCCAAGTTCGGCAGAATATGCCGTCAAGACCCATTTTGCTGCAAAGCAGATGGGATCTATTCTTGTGAGAACAAGGTCGTCCCATCGGAATTAACACGGAGATTTCCAGAATCAGTCATCGCCATGGGTTTTAACTGCCATATTTCAGCTCCTCGGAGCAGCTCAACTAGAACTAGAGCGCACAGAAACACCCACCCATATCTAAAGTTGACCATTAGCTGCACACCCCATTGCTCGAACGCATTCCTAAGTGACCGGAGTTTGCAGCAAGCGGAGGAGGCAATACAAACAGAGGCGATCGAGTCTTTCGTCCAACAACCTGATGAGCCGTATAAAATGTATTGGTTCTCCGCACATGGTAGTGCAAGCTTTGTAGTATCAAAGCCTGTCGTTGAAACCAGCACATCAAACACTCGGAGAGTGTCAAAGAGAAACCGTAGAGGTAACTGAGACTTCAGAGTATTAGTCTCTTCTATGTTGCTTAGCCTATACTATGAGAATAAGATGTGTTTACGTAAAATCGCCCTCATGATTCCCAGTTTGTACTAGAAGGAATGGCGTAGCTTGCCTCACCATTTATTGTTTGTCAATGCTCATGGACATGGAGCTTTTTCTTTTACATGAATCAAACACTAGTAATGTTTAGAAAACTTGCAACCTCACATTTGATCAGAAACGAAAATTCATAACGACCACATTGAGGGCATCTCTAATGCGGACCCGTAACGTTCAGACCGCGGAAGCCATCCAACGCCGACTTGTATCGGCCTACGGAGTGGCCCGACGCGATTTCTCCTGTAAATCGGAGACAAACGTTGGGAGGGGGGTTGCGGGAGCCCGGACCGATCCCAAGCCCGTTTTTTGACCATCCTGGCCCACCAAAAACACCTCCCACCTCCCCCGCGTGTTCCCGCCTGGCGCCAGCTGCCCGCATTCAAGCCGCTGTAGAGCGCGACGCTCAACATACAAGACGGCTCAGAGCGGACCTGACCTCTCACCGCCTCCGCCATTGAAGCGGCGCGCCGGCCGAGGGCGCCGCCCGTAACGCGTCTCCGGTGTTCGCACATGTTCAACGCCGGAGACGCGTGACTGGACGGGACGAGACACATATCTACCGCGCATGTTCAATGCCGTTGTCCATCCATCTGCAGCCCTTAAGCAGGCTCCCCGGCCGAGAAACCCACTGCAGCGCCGCGCATTGATGCACCCGGAAGCCTGATACGTCTCTAACATATCTATAAATTGTGAAGTATTCATGTCATATTTGCAAAAAATTTATATGGATATGGTATGATTTTATTAGAACTAATCCGGACTGACGCTGTTTTTAGCAGAACTACCGTGGTGTCGTTTTTTGTGCAGAAATAAAAGTTCTCAGAATGGGCTGAAAATTTATGGTGTTTTTTTATGAACCAAAAGAGACCCTAGGAGCATCGGAGCTGGGCCAGGGAGTGACCGAGGAGGCCACAAGTCCAGGGGCGCCCCCCCTAGGGCGTGCCCCCTGGCTTGTGGGCTCCTCGGGAACCCCCTAACGTGAAACCGACGCCAATTTTTTTATAAATCCCGTAACCTCCAAAAAGAAACCTAGATCGGAAGTTCCGTCGCCGCAAGCCTCTGTAGCCACGAAAAACCAACCGGGAGCCCGTTCCGGCACCCTACCAGAGGGGGAAACCATCACAGGAGGCCATCTTCATCATCCCGGCGGTCTTCATGATGAGGAGGGAGTAGTTCAACCTCGGGGCTGAGGGTATGTACCAGTAGCTATATTTTTGATCTCTCTCTCTCTCTCTCTCTCTCTCTCTCTCTCTCTATCTGGTGTTCTTGATTTGGCACGATCTTGATGTACCGCGAGCTTTGTTACTATAGTTGGATCATATGGTGTTTCTCCCCCTCTACCTTCTTGTGATGAATTGAGTCTTGCTCTCTGAGGTTTCGTTATGTTGGATTGAGTATTGGATTTGAGAACACTTGATGTATGTCTTGCGATGGGATATCTGTGGTGACAATGGGATGTTCTATTGATTCACTTGATGTATGTTTTGGCACTCAACTTGCGGATTCCCGAGGTGACATTGGGGTAATCTATGCATAGGGGTTGATGCAGGTTTTCTTCCTATGTTCTCCGATAGAAACTTTGGAGTGATTCTTTCTTGCATGTTGAGAGATTGTTATATGATCCAGTTATGTTATCATTGTTGGGAGACTTTGCACTAGTGAAAGTATGAACCCCAGGCCTTATTTTCAAGCATTGCAATACCGTTTTTGCTCACTTTCGTTACTTGTTACCTTTCTGTTTTTATATTTTCAGATTACAAAAACCTATATCTACTATCCATATTACACTTGTATCACCATCTCTTCGCCGAACTAGTGCATCTATACAATTTACCATTGTATTGGGTGTGTTGGGGACACAAGAGACTCTTTGTTATTTGGTTGTAGGGTTATTTGAGAGAGACCATCTTCATCCTATGCCTCCCACAGGTTGATAAACCTTAGGTCATCCACCTGAGGGAAAATTGCTACTGTCCTACAAAACTCCGCACTTGGAGGCCCAACAACGTCTACAAGAAGAAATGTTGCATTATAGACATCAAGCTCTTTTCTGCCGCCGTTGCCG
Source organism: Triticum aestivum (assembly GCF_018294505.1). NCBI lineage: Eukaryota > Viridiplantae > Streptophyta > Magnoliopsida > Poales > Poaceae > Triticum > Triticum aestivum. Next base: position 735,783,705 of record NC_057801.1, read on the forward strand.
GGGAGGTGAGTGCTTGAAGGTATATCTTTAGATATTGCAATTGAATCTTTTAGTTTCTTGTTTTATCAATAGTTTAGTCTATAAAAGAAAAGTACAAAAAAATTGAAGCCTCGTATGCTTCATCTTCTTAGTGTCTTTCATGAAAATGATGGAAAGGAAATTGTGCTCAAGTGTTAGAATAAGAATGCAATAATATGTTTGGCACTAAATTTTTGAATGATGAGCATGATTGCAATGTTGTTAGTATGAATTCTTTGAATATCCATGATGCCAATGACAAGCAAAGCCTTAAGCTTGGGGATGCTATGTTTGATGGAGATGATATTTTTAGTCCCCTAAGTTTTGATGAGCAAATTTATTATGACGAAAGCGTGCCAAGTAAAGCCTTTAGGATAGTGTGGATGATAGTTGACTTGATTCCGTGTAAAAACAAAAACTTTTGCTCTCAGTCCAGGAATTTTGAAAATTCACCGGAACATGCTTTTGATCTGATTTTTGATACATGATTGATCTACAAATTCCCTAAGTTGTCCTAATTTTTAAAAAAATTTAAAGTTGCAGAAGTATGGTGGTTGTTCAGATCATTACAGACTGTTTTTTTTGACAGATTCTGTTTTCAATGCATAGTTTGCTTGTTTTATGGTATCTATGGCTTGTATTGCTCAATATAAATTGTAGAAATGATAGGGTACAGTAGGCATCATGTCAGGAAAAAAATTAATCTTGCCTTGATAGTACCTAAAAGTGGAGATTTATTTTATCATACTAACACATCTCACGAAGTTCCGTCAAATTTTGTGTGATTGAAGTTTTCAAGTTTTGGGTGAGATATCGATATGAGGAGAATAAGGAGTGACAAGACCCTAAGCTTGGGGATGCCCAAGGCACCTCAAGGTAATATTCAAGGAAGATCCAAGCAACCAAGCTTGGGGATGCCCCGGAAGGCATCCCCTCTTTTGCCTTCAACATTATCGGTAATCTCACTTGGAGCTTATTTTTATTCGTCACATGGTATGTGTTTTGCTTGGAGCGTCATTTTATTTTTTTAGATTTGCTTGCTGATATTTAGAATAAGGTTTTGTTTCTATTTCAATGAAATTGTCAAGAATAGCCTTCACCATGCTCAATTTGCAAGTATATGAGTTGCTGTTTCAAAATAGAAAGTTTGTCGCTATTGCAAAAATTCCCTAGAAAAGCCAGAATGTGATAAAAACTTGAAATTTTGACACAATATGCAATGATAAATTCTCAACAGTGTGCTAAATTTTCAAAAAATTTTGAGTTAAATAAGTATGGATCTTCTTGCATTCTTTATAGATTGTTCTGTTTAGACAGATTGTTGTTATGTTTGCATTGTTTGCATATCTTTGCTTGTTTAATGATTCTATTTGAGGATACGAGTATTAAATATGAAGAGGCATTTAGTATGAAATGTTAAATTATAATTTCAGTGATTTTCTACAGTAGAGAATGATAAGGTATTGCATGGATTTATACTAACTTATCTCACGAGTTCTTGTTGAGTTTTGTGTGGATGAAGTTTTTAAGAATAAAGGAAACCATGATATGAGAGGAATTAAGGAGACAAAAGAGCTCAATCTTGGGGATGCCCGAGGCATCCCTAATTAATATTTCAAGAAGTCTCAAGCATCTAAGCTTGGGGATGCCCCGGTTGGCATCCCACCTTTCTTCTTCAACAATGACCAGTCAGTTTTGGTTTAGCCTAAATTTTTGCTTCTTCACATGATATGTGCTATCCTTGGAATGCTATTCTATTTTATTTTGCTTGATGTTTGAATAAAATACTTAATATCTGAAATTCTTAGCTAAGAGAGAGTCTTCACATAGTTACTTAATTTTTTGACTAATTGATCTTCGCTTATATCTTTTTGGAGTAGTTTGTCAGTTGCTCTAGTGCTTCACTTATATATTTTTAGAGCACGGCGGTGGTTTTATTTTATAGAAATTGATGAACTCTCATGCTTAACTTATATTATTTTTAGAGTCTTTAAACAACATGATAATTTTCTTAGGTTATGAATTTAGTCCTAATATGATGGGCATCCAAGAGAGATATAGTAAAAACTTTCATATAAAGAGCATTGAATACTATGAGAAGTTTGATTCTTGCATATTGTTTTGAGATATAAAGATGGTGATATTAGAGTCATGCTAGTGAGTAATTGTGAATTGGTAGAAATACTTGTGTAAAGGTTTGTGATTCCCGAAGCATGCACATATGATGAACCGTTATGTGATAAAGTTGGAGCATGCTTTATTATTTGATTGTATTCCTTATGAGTGGCGGTCGGGGCCGAGCGATGGTCTTTTCCTACCAATCTACCCCCCTAGGAGCATGCATATTCGTACTTTGGTTCGATGGCTAATAGTTTTTTGCAAATAAGTATGTGAGTTCTTTATGACTAATGTTGAGTCCATGGATTATATGCACTCTTACCATTCCACCATTGCTAGCCTCTCTAGTACCGCGCAACTTTCACCAGTGCACTAAACCTACCATATACCCTTCCTCAACACAACCACCATACCTACCTATTATGTCATTTCCATAGTCATTTCGAGATATATTGCCATGCAACTTCCACCGTTCCGTTTATTGTTACACACACCATCATGGTCATATTGTTCTCATATGCATGAGGCATGCATATACAGTCATATCTTTGTTCTAGCATCGAGTTGTAATTCTTGAGTTGTAAGTAAATAAAACTATGATCATCATCATTATTAGAGCATTGTCCCATGTGAGAAAAGGATGATAGAGGCTATGATTGTCCCATAAGTAGAGATGAGACTTCCGACTTAAAAATAAAAGAAGCCAAAGAGACCAAAATAAATAAAAAGAGGCCAAAGAGCCCAAAATAAAATAAAAAGAGGCCAAAGAGTCCAAAAATGAGATAAAAAGAGAGAAGGGACAATGTTACTATCCTTTTTCCACACTTGTGCTTCAAAAATAGCACCATGTTCTTCATGATAGAGAGTCTCCTATTTTGTCAGTTTCATATACTAGTGGGAATTTTTCATTATAGAACTTGGCTTGTATATTCGAATGATGGGCTTCCTCAAATTCCCCTAGGTCTTCATGAGCAAGCAAGTTGGATGCACACCCACTTAGTTTTCATTTTGAGCTTTCATACACTTATAGCTCTAGAGCATCCGTTGCATGGCAATCCCTACTCACTTGCATCAATATCAATTTGCCTAGTTGATGTGAGACTTTCTCCTTTTAGTCTTCTCCTCACAACCTCCACCATACTCTATTCCACCTATAGTGCTATATCCATGGCTCACACTCATGTATTGTGTGAAAGTTGAAAAAGTTTGAGAACATTAAAAGCATGAAACAATTGCTTGGCTAGTCATCGAGGTTGTGCATGATGAAATATTTTGTGTGATGAAGATAGAGCATAGCCAGACTATATTATTTTGTAGGTATAACTTTCTTTGGCCATGATATTTTGAGAAGACATAATTGATTTATTACTATGCTTGAAGTATTATTATTTTTATGTCAATATTAAACTTTTGTTTTGAATCTTATGGATCTGAACATTCATGCCACAATAAAGAAGATTACATTGATAAATATGTTATGTAGCATTCGCACTTCATAAATTCTTTCTTTATTATTTACCTACTCGAGGACGAGAAGGAATTAAGCTTGGGGACACTGATACGTCTCCAACGTATCTATTATTTATGAAGTATTCATGTCATGTTTGCAATTGTTGGGGAATGTTGCAGAAAATTAAATTTTTTCCTACGGTTTCACCAAGATCCATCTATGAGTTCATCTAAGCAACGAGTCATGGGAGAGAGATTGCATCTACATACCACTTGTAGATCGCGTGCGGAAGCGTTCAAGGGAACAGTGATGATGGAGTCGTACTCGCCGTGATTCAAATCACCAATGACCAAGTGCTGAATGGACAACACCTCCGCATTCAACACACGCACGGTACGAACGACGTCTCCTCCTTCTTGATCCAACAAGGGGGAAGGAGAGGTTGAGGAAGAAGGCTCCAGCAGCAGCATGACGGCGTGATGATGGTGGAGAGGCAGTACTCCGACAGGGCTTCGCCAAGCGCTCAACGGAGGAGGAGAGGTGTTGGGGAGGGGAGGGGCTGCGCCTTGGATCAGGTGATCAGCCCTCCCCTCGCCCCTCTATTTATAGGGGAAGGGGAAAGGGGGCCGGCCCCCTCTAGATGAGATCTAGAGGGGGGCGGCGGCCAGGGAGGGGGGCTTGCCCCCCAAGCAAGGGGGGCGCCCCCACTAGGGTTCCCCCCCCAACCCTAGGCGCATGGGCCCAGGGGGGGGGGGCGCCCAGCCCTCCAGGGGCTGGTTCCCTGCCCCTTGCGGCCCATGTGGCCCTCCGAGAGGGGTGGCCCCTCCCGGTGGACCCCCGAAACCCCTCCGGTGGCCCCGCTACAATACCGATATGCCCCCGAAACTTTCCGGTGTCCATATGACAACTTCCCATATATAAATCTTCACCTCCGGACCATTCCGGAACTCCTCGTGACGTTCGGGATCTCATCCGGGACTCCGAACAACATTCGGTAATCACATACAAGTCTTCCTAATAACCCTAGCGTCACCGAACCTTAAGTGTGTAGACCCTACGGGTTTGGGAGACACGCAGACATGACCGAGACGGCTCTCCGGTCAATAACCAACAGCGGGATCTGGATACCCATGTTGGCTCCCACATGCTCCTCGATGATTTCATCAGATGAACCACGATGTCGAGGATTCAAGCAACCCTGTATACTATTCCCTTTGTCAGACGGTATGTTACTTGCCCAAGACTCGATCGTTGGTATCCCAATACCTCGTTCAGTCTCGTTACCGGCAAGTCACTTTACTCGTACCGTAATGCATGATCCCGTGACCAGACACTTGGTCACTTTGAGCTCATTATGATGATGCACTACCGAGTGGGCCCAGTGATACCTCTCCGTCATACGGAGTGAAAAATCCCAGTCTCGATCCGTGTCAACCCAACAGATACTTTTGGAGATACCTGTAGTGCACCTTTATAGTCACCCAGTTACGTTGTGACGTTTGGTACACCCAAAGCACTCCTACGGTATCCGGGAGTTACACGATCTCATGGTCTAAGGAAGAGATACTTGACATTGGAAAAGCTCTAGCAAAACGAACTACACGATCTTGTGCTATGCTTAGGATTGGGTCTTGTCCATCACATCATTCTCCTAATGATGTGATCCCGTTATCAACGACATCCAAATGTCCATAGTCAGGAAACCATGACTATCTGTTGATCAACGAGCTAGTCAACTAGAGGCTTACTAGGGACGTATTGTGGTCTATGTATTCACACGTGTATTACGATTTCCGGATAATACAATTATAGCATGAATAAAAGACAATTATCATGAACAAGGAAATATAATAATAATCCTTTTATTATTGCCTCTAGGGCATATTTCCAACAGTCTCCCACTTGCACTAGAGTCAATAATCTAGTTACATTGTGATGAATCGAACACCCATAGAGTTCTGGTGTTGATCATGTTTTGCTCGCGAGAGAGGTTTAGTCAACGGATCTGCGACATTCAGATCCGTATGTACTTTGCAAATATCTATGTCTCCATCTTGAACATTTTCACGGATGGAGTTGAAACGACGCTTGATGTGCCTGGTCTTCTTGTGAAACCTGGGCTCCTTGGCAAGGGCAATAGCTCCAGTGTTGTCACAGAAGAGTTTGATCGGCCCCGACGCATTGGGTATGACTCCTAGGTCGGTGATGAACTCCTTCACCCAAATTGCTTCATGCGCTGCCTCCGAGGCTGCCATGTACTCCGCTTCACATGTAGATCCCGCCACGACGCTCTGCTTGCAGCTGCACCAGCTTACTGCTCCACCATTCAACATATACACGTATCCGGTTTGTGACTTAGAGTCATCCAGATCTGTGTCGAAGCTAGCATCGACGTAACCCTTTACGACGAGCTCTTCGTCACCTCCATAAACGAGAAACATGTCCTTTGTCCTTTTCAGGTACTTCAGGATATTCTTGACCGCTGTCCAGTGTTCCTTGCCGGGATTACTTTGGTACCTTCCTACCAAACTTACGGCAAGGTTTACATCAGGTCTGGTACACAGCATGGCATACATAATAGATCCTATGGCTGAGGCATAGGGGATGACACTCATCTCTTCTTTATCTTTTGCCGTGGTCGGGCATTGAGCCGAGCTCAATCTCACACCTTGCAGTACAGGCAAGAACCCTTTCTTGGACTGATCCATTTTGAACTTCTTCAAAATCTTATCAAGGTATGTGCTTTGTGAAAGACCTATGAGGCGTCTCGATCTATCCCTATAGATCTTGATGCCTAATATGTAAGCAGCTTCTCCAAGGTCCTTCATTGAAAAACACTTATTCAAGTAGGCCTTAATGCTGTCCAAGAATTCTATATCATTTCCCATCAAAAGTATGTCATCTACATATAATATGAGAAATGCTACAGAGCTCCCACTCACTTTCTTGTAAACGCAGGCTTCTCCATAAGTCTGCATAAACCCAAACGCTTTGATCATCTCATCAAAGCGAATGTTCCAACTCCGAGATGCTTGCACCAGCCCATAAATGGATCGCTGGAGCTTGCATACTTTGTTAGCATTCTTAGGATCGACAAAACCCTCCGGCTGCATCATATACAGTTCTTCCTTAAGATGCCCGTTAAGGAATGCCGTTTTGACGTCCATCTGCCATATCTCATAATCATAGTATGCGGCAATTGCTAACATGATTCGGACGGACTTAAGCTTCGCTACGGGAGAGAAAGTCTCATCGTAGTCAATCCCTTGAACTTGCCGATAACCCTTAGCGACAAGTCGAGCTTTATAGATGGTGACATTACCATCCGCGTCCGTCTTCTTCTTAAAGATCCATTTGTTTTCTATCGCTCGCCGATCATCGGGCAAGTCAGTCAAAGTCCATACTTTGTTTTCATACATGGATTCTATCTCGGATTTCATGGCTTCTAGCCATTTGTTGGAATCTGGGCCCGCCATCGCTTCTTCATAGTTCGAAGGTTCACCGTTGTCTAACAACATGATTTCCAGGACAGGGTTGCCATACCACTCTGGTGTGGAACGTGTCCTTGTGGACCTACGAAGTTCAGTAGCAACTTGATCAGAAGTACCTTGATCATCATCATTAATTTCCTCTCCAGTTCGGTGTAGGCACCACAGGAACGTTTTCCTGAGCTGCACTACTTTCCGGTTCAAGAGGTAGTACTTCATCGAGTTCTACTTTCCTCCCACTTACTCCTTTCGAGAGAAACTCTTTTTCCAGAAAGGATCCGTTCTTGGCAACAAAGATCTTGCCCTCGGATCTTAAGTAGAAGGTATACCCAATGGTTTCCTTAGGGTATCCTATGAAGACGCATTTTTCCGACTTGGGTTCGAGCTTTTCAGGTTGAAGTTTCTTGACATAAGCATCGCATCCCCAAACTTTTAGAAACGACAGCTTAGGTTTCTTCCCAAACCATAATTCATACGGTGTCGTCTCAACGGATTTAGACGGTGCCCTATTTAAAGTGAATGTAGCTGTCTCTAGAGCGTATCCCCAAAATGATAGCGGTAAATCGGTAAGAGACATCATAGATCGCACCATATCCAATAGAGTGCGATTACGACGTTCGGACACACCGTTACGCTGAGGTGTTCCAGGCGGCGTGAGTTGTGAAACGATTCCACATTTTCTTAAGTGTGTACCAAATTCGTGACTTAAATATTCTCCTCCACGATCCGATCGTAAGAACTTTATCTTTCGGTCACGTTGATTCTCTACTTCATTCTGAAATTCCTTGAACTTTTCAAAGGTCTCAGACTTGTGTTTCATCAAGTAGACATACCCATATCTACTCAAGTCATCAGTGAGAGTGAGAACATAACGATATCCTCCGCGAGCCTCAACGCTCATTGGACCACACACATCAGTATGTATGATTTCCAATAAGTTGGTTGCTCGCTCCATTGTTCCGGAGAACGGGGTCTTGGTCATTTTGCCCATGAGGCATGGTTCGCATGTGTCAAATGATTCATAATCTAGAGACTCTAAAAGTCCATCAGCATGGAGCTTCTTCATGCGCTTGACACCAATGTGACCAAGGCGGCAGTGCCACAAGTATGTGGGACTATCGTTATCAACTTTACATCTTTTGGTATTCACACTATGAATATGTGTAACATTACGTTCGAGATTCATTAAGAATAAACCATTGACCATCGGGGCATGACCATAAAACATATCTCTCATATAAATAGAACAACCATTATTCTCGGATTTAAATGAGTAGCCATCTCGTATCAAACGAGATCCAGATACAATGTTCATGCTCAAACTTGGCACTAAATAACAATTATTGAGGTTTAAAACTAATCCCGTAGGTAAATGTAGAGGTAGCGTGCCGACGGCGATCACATCGACCTTGGAACCATTCCCGACGCGCATCGTCACCTCGTCCTTCGCCAGTCTCCGCTTATTCCGCAGCTCCTGCTGTGAGTTACAAATGTGAGCAACGGCACCGGTATCAAATACCCAGGAGTTACTACGAGTACTGGTAAGGTACACATCAATTACATGTATATCAAATATACCTTTAGTGTTGCCGGCCTTCTTGTCCGCTAAGTATTTGGGGCAGTTCCGCTTCCAGTGACCCTTCCCCTTGCAATAAAAGCACTCAGTCTCAGGCTTGGGTCCATTCTTTGACTTCTTCCCGGCAACTGGCTTACCGGGCGCGGCAACATCTTTGCCGTCCTTCTTGAAGTTCTTCTTACCCTTGCCCTTCTTGAACTTAGTGGTCTTATTGACCATCAACACTTGATGTTCTTTCTTGATTTCAACCTCTGCTGACTTCAGCATTGAGAATACTTCAGGAATGGTCTTCACCATCCCCTGCATATTGTAGTTCAACACAAAGCTCTTGTAGCTCGGTGGGAGCGACTGAAGGATTCTGTCAATGACCGCCTCTTCCGGGAGGTTGATCTCCAACTGGGACAGGCGGTTGTGCAACCCAGACATTTTGAGTATGTGCTCACTGACAGAACTGTTTTCCTCCATCTTACAACTATAGAACTTGTCGGAGACTTCATATCTCTCGACCCGGGCATGAGCTTGGAAAACCATTTTCAGCTCCTCGAACATCTCATATGCTCCGTGCTTCTCAAAACGCTTTTGGAGCCCCGGTTCTAAGCTGTAAAGCATGCCGCACTGAACGAGGGAGTAATCATCAGCACGTGATTGCCAAGTGTTCATAACGTCTTGGTTCTCTGGGATGGGTGCTTCACCTAGCGGTGCATCTAGGACATAATCTTTCTTGGCTGCTATGAGGATGATCCTCAGGTTCCGGACCCAGTCCGAATAGTTGCTGCCATCATCTTTCAGCTTGGTTTTCTCTAGGAACGCGTTGAAGTTCATGTTGACATGAGCGTTGGCCATTTGATCTACAAGACATATTTTGCAAAAGTTTTAGACTAAGTTCATGATAATTAAGTTCATCTAATCAAATTATTTAATGAACTCCCACTCAGATTAGACATCCCTCTAGTCATCTAAGTGTTACACGATCCGAGTCGACTAGGCCGTGTCCGATCATCACGTGAGACGGACTAGTCATCATCGGTGAACATCTCCATGTTGATCGTATCTTCCATACGACTCATGTTCGACCTTTCGGTCTCTGTGTTCCGAGGCCATGTCTGTACATGCTAGGCTCGTCAAGTTAACCCTAAGTGTTCTGCATGTGTAAATCTGTCTTACACCCGTTGTATGTGAACGTAAGGATCTATCACACCCGATCATCACGTGGTGCTTCGAAACGACGAACTTTAGCAACGGTGCACAGTTAGGGGGAACACTTTCTTGAAATTATTATAAGGGATCATCTTATTTACTACCGCCGTTCTAAGTAAACAAGATGCATAAAACATAATAAACATCACATGCAATTATATAGTAGTGACATGATATGGCCAATATCATATAGCTCCTTCGATCTCCATCTTCGGGGCTCCATGATCATCTTCGTCACCGGCATGACACCATGATCTCCATCATTGTGTCTTCATGAAGTTGTCACGCCAACGACTACTTCTACTTCTATGGCTAACGCGTTTAGCAATAAAGTAAAGTAATTTACATGGCGTTCTTCAATGACACGCAGGTCATACAAAAAATAAAGACAACTCCTATGGCTCCTGCCGGTTGTCATACTCATCGACATGCAAGTCGTGATTCCTATTACAAGAACATGATCTCATACATCACAATATATCATTCATCATTCATCACAACTTCTGGCCATATCACATCACATGACAATTGCTGCAAAAACAAGTTAGACGTCCTCTAATTGTTGTTGCATCTTTTACGTGGCTGCAATTGGGTTCTAGCAAGAACGTTTTCTTACCTACGAATAACCACAACGTGATTTTGTCAACTTCTATTTACCCTTCATAAGGACCCTTTTCATCTAATCCGCTCCAACTAAAGTAGGAGAGACAGACACCCGCTAGCCACCTTATGCAACTAGTGCATGTCAGTCGGTGGAACCTGTCTCACGTAAGCGTACGTGTAAGGTCGGTCCGGGCCGCTTCATCCCACAATACCGCTGAAGCAAGAAAAGACTAGTAGCGGCAAGCAAGTTGACAAGATCTACGCCCACAACAAAATTGTGTTCTACTCGTGCAATAGAGAACTACGCATAGACCTAGCTCATGATGCCACTGTTGGGGAACGTTGCAGAAAATTAAAATTTTTCCTACGGTTTCACCAAGATCCATCTATGAGTTCATCTAAGCAAGAGTCATGGGAGAGAAATTGCATCTACATACCACTTGTAGATCGCGTGCGGAACCGTTCAAGGGAACGGTGATGATGGAGTCGTACTCGCCGTGATTCAAATCACCGATGACCAAGTGCTGAACGGACAACACCTCCGCGTTCAACACACGTACGGTACGGACGACGTCTCCTTCTTGATCCAGCAAGGGGGAATGAGAGGTTGAGGAAGAAGGCTCCAGCAGCAGCACGACGGCGTGATGATGGTGGAGAGGCAGTACTCCGATAGGGCTTCGCCAAGCGCTCAACGGAGGAGGAGAGGTGTTGGGGAGGGGAGGGGCTGCGCCTTGGATCAGGTGATCAGCCCTCCCCTCGCCCCTCTATTTATAGGGGAAGGGGAAAGGGGGCCGGCCCCCTCTAGATGAGATCTAGAGGGGGGCGGCGGCCAGGGAGGGGGCTTGCCCCCCAAGCAAGGGGGCGCCCCCACTAGGGTTCCCCCAAACCCTAGGTGCATGGGCCCAAGGGGGGGGGCGCCCAGCCCTCCAGGGGCTGGTTCCCTGCCCCTTGCGGCCCATGTGGCCCTCCGAGAGGGGTGGCCCCTCCCGGTGGACCCCCGGAACCCCTCCGGTGGCGCCGGTACAATACCGATATGCCCCCGAAACTTTTCGGTGTCCGTATGACAACTTCCCATATATAAATCTTCACCTCCGGACCATTCCGGAACTCCTCGTGACGTCCGGGATCTCATCCGGGACTCCGAACAACATTCGGTAATCACATACAAGTCTTCCTAATAACCCTAGCGTCACCGAACCTTAAGTGTGTAGACCCTACGGGTTCGGGAGCCACGCAGACATGACCGAGACGGCTCTCCTGTCAATAACCAACAGCGGGATCTGGATACCCATATTGGCTCCCACATGCTCCTCGATGATTTCATCGGATGAACCACGATGTTGAGGATTCAAGCAACCCTGTATACTATTCCCTTTGTCAGACAGTATGTTACTTGCCCGAGACTCGATCGTTGGTATCCCAATACCTCGTTCAGTCTCGTTACCGGCAAGTCACTTTACTCGTACCGTAATGCATGATCCCGTGACCAGACACTTGGTCACTTTGAGCTCATTATGATGATGCACTACCGAGTGGGCCCAGTGATACCTCTCCGTCATACGGAGTGAAAAATCCCAGTCTCGATCCGTGTCAACCCAACAGATACTTTCGGAGATACCTGTAGTGCACCTTTATATTCACCCAGTTACGTTGTGATGTTTGGTACACCCAAAGCACTCCTACGGTATCCGGGAGTTACACGATCTCATGGTCTAAGGAAGAGATACTTGACATTGGAAAAGCTCTAGCAAAACGAACTACACGATCTTATGCTATGCTTAGGATTGGGTCTTGTCCATCACATCATTCTCCTAATGATGTGATCCCGTTATCAACGACATCCAGATGTCCATAGTCAGGAAACCATGACTATCTGTTGATCAACGAGCTAGTCAACTAGAGGCTTACTAGGGACGTATTGTGGTCTATGTATTCACATGTGTATTACGATTTCCGGAATACAATTATAGCATGAATAAAAGACAATTATCATGAACAAGGAAATATAATAATAATCCTTTTATTATTGCCTCTAGGGCATATTTCCAACAGCAATAATTTTATTTGGGGTTGTTATGATTTTATTAGAACAAACGCAGACTGACGCTGTTTTCAGCAGAACTACCGTGGTGTCGTTTTTTGTGCAGAAATAAAAATTCTCGGAATGGGCTGAAAAATTTACAACAATTTTTTATGGACCAAAAGAGACCATAGGAGCACCGGAGCTGGGCTAGGGAGTGACTGAGGAGGCCACAAGCCCAGGGGCGCCCCCCTAGGGTGCGCCCCTGGCTTGTGGGCTCCTCGGGAACCCCCTAACGTGAAACTGACACCAAAAATTCTTTTAAATCCTGTAACTGAGGGAGTCCTATATTATGGGGTCCTCGGACAACCGGACTATATACGTGGTCCGAACTGTTGGGCTATGAAGACACAAGATAGAAGACTTCGTCCCGTGTCTAGATGGGACTATCCTTTGCGTGGAAGGCAAGCTTGGCGATTCGGATATGTAGATTCCTTTCTCTGTAACCAACCTTGTGTAACCCTAGCCCCCTCCGGTGTCTATATAAACCGGAGGGTTCAGTCCGTAGGACAACAACAATCATAACCATAGGCTAGCTTATAGGGTTTAGCCATTACAATCTCGTGGTAGATCAACTCTTGTAATACTCATATTCGTCAAGATCAATCAAGTAGGAAGTAGGGTATTACCTCCATAGAGAGGGCCCGAACCTGGGTAAACATTGTGTCCCCCGCCTCCTGTTACCATCAGCCTTAGACGCATAGTTCGGAACCCCGTACCCGAGATCCGCCGGTTTTGACACCGACATTAGTGCTTTCATTAAGAGTTCCACTGTGACGTCTAAGATAGGGTTGATGGATCGCCCTGTTATCAAGGACAACATCACCTCCGGAGGAGCCCTGGCCTCAGGGCAAACCCTCCGGTTGGGCGGCTTCACTATGACCGCCCATTCGGCCGTCGGGCCGACGATGACTTCTCGGGTCATCGAAAATCGCCTCCGTGTCAGCACACAATACTCCAAATAGATGGATCCAACGAAGTTATCGTCTTTCAACGAACTCCTCGATCGCATCGCCGCCCTTGGAGTCGCTACAGACTACGATCGGATTGGGCTTAAACCCGATCAGAGAGAAATTGAATCTCCACCGATCACCCATCAGGTAGCGGTAGTAGAGGAGCAATGCAACTCTTCCCCTATATTGAGGACGAACTATGTTCAGATTTCTGAGCTCACTGAGCCGGATACCCGCCCACGGGAAGACATGCCCCGAACTCGGAACTTAGAATCGGACTGTGGGCCAGAAAAATTGGTCGACATCCTGAAACCCGAACTATTAATCTCGGAAACTCCTTAAGCTCCGGGTCCCAGATGGGGTCAGGGTTCGGACTTAAATCCACCCACCCACCCAGATACAAGCGATCTTACCCACATCAGACAACAGTCCCAAGAGACGGTCCATCACTTTTGGGCCAGATTCCTCTTTGTCAAGAACAAGGTCAAGGACTGTCGCGATGAAGACGCAATCTCATTATTTTGCAAAAATTGCACGGACAAGGGAATCCTCAACGCCATAAATCGCCGTCACGTATCACACTTTGCTGACTTGGTGACAATAGTACAGAAGTACTGCGCGATGGAAAGCACCTGGAAGACTCAGGCAGCCTTTTGGGATCCACTGGCTCTCACTAAACCCCTCGTCCGAACAAAAAGGGTGTACCTTCATAGGTCGTCCGATCCAATAGCGAAAAAATTGAAGCCCATTATAGGGCGCGGAACCGTTTTGGGGGGATGGCTCGATAGGCCATGTAAAATACACACCACACCGGATACCGTACCAACACACAGCCTTAGAGCATGTTGGATACTTCGGCAGGTGACCAAGAGCGGCGATGATATCCTCATCAAAAACACCGCACAACAACATCCCACGGAAAGCAACAACACTACAGTATTGACAGTCTTCAAGACTTTCGCCTCAAATAACAGGGGCAAGAGAGCACTCCGCGGCCTCGCCGAAGTTTGCCAAGTTGCATCAATAAACCCCTGGAATGACACAACCATAACTTTCAATTCCAGTGACGAACCGCAATTCAGAATAGTCCGGGCACCGGCCGCATTGGTCCTCAGTCCAATCGTAGACGGCTTTCGGCTTACCCAAGTGCTCATGGATGGCAGCCCCGGACTAAACCTCATTTACGAGGAAACTCTCAACAAAATGGAAATAGGCAGGAGTCGCATTGAACAAAGCAACACGACCTTCCGAGGAATTAACCCCAGTCGGGAGGCGCGATGTGCGGGAAAACTCACACTCGATGTGGTATTCGGCACGCCGTAGAATTATCGGTCCGAAGAGATAACCTTCCAAGTGGCCCCCTTTGTCGGTGTCAAAACCGGCGGATCTCGGGTAGGGGGTCCCGAACTGTGCGTCTAAGGCTAATGGTAATAGGAGGCAGGGGACACGATGTTTACCCAGGTTTGGGCCCTCTCTATGGAGGTAATACCCTACTTCGTGCTTGATTGATCTTGATGATATGAGTATTACAAGAGTTGATCTACCACAAGAACGTAGAGGCTAACCCTAGAAGCTAGCCTATGATTATGATTGTTGTTCTTGTCCTACAGACTAAACCCTCCAGTTTATATAGACACTGGAGGGGGCTAGGGTTACACAGAGTCGGTTACAGAGAAGGAAATCTACATATCCGAATCACCAAGCTTGCCTTCCATGCAAAGGAGAGTCCTACCCGGACACGGGACGAAGTCTTCTATCTTGTATCTTCATAGTCCAACAGTCCAGCTAAAGTACATAGTCCGGCTGTCCGAGGACCCCTTAATCCAGGACTCCCTCAGTAGCCCCTGAACCAGGCTTCAATGACGATGAGTCCGGCGCGCAGATTGTCTTCGACATTGCAAGGCGGGTTCCTTCTCCGAATACTCCAAAGTAGACCTTGAACACAAGAATCATGTCCGGCTCTGCAAAACAAATTCCACATACCACCGTAGAGAGTATAATATTTCAAGAATCTAATCTGCTGAATTTTTTTTCATAGCGTGACATCACGCCGCGGCCCCGCTATTATTCGAACCGTTTTATCAACCTGCCGCTACATGTTTCACGAGGCGGTTTTATTGGCACGTCTTGTCAAAGCAGAGATCGTGTCCCCTTATCACGGGATTCTCATCAATACGGGCATGGGTAACCCAACCGTGCCATTAGCATGACACTTGGGGAATAAGCGAGTTTTAGGGCATGTGGGGAGGCGCATGATCTTACTGCCTTTATAAAGGGATACGGATTTCCTCTTTCATCCCCGCCTTCTTCTTCCTCTACTCATCCATTCTCGAGCTCCAACGCCCAAGCTTTCGCCTTCTCCGCAAAAACATTCCGAACATGTCCGGCGCGGGAGGCAAGTGGATGGCCTCCTCTGTTAAGAAGGAGCACATCAAGAAGCTCCGGGAGGCCGGATGCTTGTCCAAGGACATCACGCATCGGCTTCCGGCCAAGGGGCAGGTCGTCCCTACCCCGGAGCCCAGGAAAGGGTAGTGTTCCTCTCACACTTCGTCCGCGGGCTGGGATTCCCCCTCCACCCGTTCGTCCGCGGACTAATGTTCTACTATGGGATAGACTTCCGTGATTTAGCCCCCAACTCCATCCCCAACATCTCGGCATTTATTGTTGTTGTGAGGCCTTTCTCCGCATCCCACCTCACTTCGGCCTATGGCTGAAGACTTTCAATGTGAAGCCAAAGGTGGTGAGCGGCCAACAAGCGGGGTGCAGAGGCCATTGTGGGCAAGGTGCCCAATGTCACTTGCCCCGAAGGCTCCTTTGTGGAGACTGTGAAGGGGTGGCAATCGGGGTGGTTCTACATCACCGAGCTGCGCGACACCAACCGGGCGGTGATCCCCTAATTTCGATCTGGCGACCCCATGCGGCTCACCCCCTGGCAAGAGAAGGGCCTAGCCTGGGGCTCAGCGGAAGAACTGACCAGACTCCAGACATGTGTCCAAAATATGGTGAGCAAGAAAATCAAGCTCATCAACATGATCCAAGTCATGCTCTTCCGCCGGATTCTTCCGTGCCAGAGACGATTATGTAATTTGTGGGAGTTCGACTTGGCCAAACACCAGACACTGATAGAGCTCTTCGGCATGACACAGGAAGACATCTGGAATGTGCTCTTCAAGGCCAACGAGGTACCACCACCCACGACCGAAGATCGCGGGCTCAACACAAAATGCCGAGCTAATCCGATAAGTTTTCATATTTACAAGACATGCCTTTTTACTAACATATCCGCGGGAGGAATCTAAGCCTCCACGCCAATCTTTCAGGCCTGGGTAATGATAGCGGAGCAGATCAACTGATCCAGAATCATCTCTCCTGATGAGGATGCTATTTCCGGCGCCCTACGAAGTGCCGGAGAAGAAGGCCAAGAAGACAGCTACAGGGACCAGAGATGGTCTCTGTCGGTGTCAAAACCGGCGGATCTTGGGTAGGGGGTCCCGAACTGTGCGTCTAGGCGGATGGTAATAGGAGACAAGGGACATGATGTTTTTACCCAGGTTCGGGCCCTCTCGGTGGAGGTAAAACCCTACTCCTGCTTGATTAAAATTGATGGTATGGGTATTACAAGAGTTGATCTACCACGAGATCAGAGAGGCTAAACCCTAGAAGCTAACCTATGGTATGATTGTTGTTTGTCCTACGGACTAAAACTCTCCGGTTTATATAGACACCGGAGAGGGCTAGGGTTACACAGAGTCGGTTACAATGGGAGGATATCTTCATATCGTATCGCCAAGCCTGCCTTCCACGCCAAGGAAAGTCCCATCCGGACACGGGACGACGTCTTCAATCTTGTATCTTCATAGTCCGGGAGTCCGGCCAAAGGTCATAGTCCGGCCATACGGACACCCCCTAATACAGGACTCCCTCAGTCTCTGATGCAAGGGTGCTCCGGACATGACTGAGGGAGTCCTAGATTAGGGGGTATCCGGACAACCGGACTATATACTTTGGCCGGACTGTTGGACTATGAAGATACAAGATTGAATACTTCGTCCCGTGTCCGGATGGGACTCTCCTTTGCATGGAAGGCAAGCTTGGCGATTCGGATGTTAGATCTCCTTCTCTGTAACCGACTCTGCTAACCCTAGCCCCCTCTAGTGTCTATATAAACCGGAGGGTTTAGTCCATAGGACAACAACAATCATAATCATAGGCTAGCTCCTAGGGTTTAGCCTCTACGATCTCGTGGTAGATCAAATCTTATAATACTCATATCATCAAGATCAATCAAGTAGGAAGTAGGGTTTTACCTCCATCGAGAGGGCCCGAACCTGGGTAAACATCATGTCCCCAGTCTCCTGTCACCATTGGCCTAAGACGCATAGTTCGGGACCCCCTACCCGAGATCCGCCGGTTTTGACACCGACATTGGTGCTTTCATTGAGAGTTCCTCTGTGTCATCACTATAAGGCTCGATGGCTCCTTCAATCTTCAACAACAACGCAGTCTAGGGTGAGACCTTTCTCCCTGGACAGATCTTCATGTTCGGCGGCTTCGCACTGCGGGCCAACTCACTTGGCCATCTGGAGCAGATCGACATCTACGCCCCTGGCCATCAGGTCAGGTTTGGAAACTTGAATTACATGGCCGATATCCGCGGGGACTTGATCTTCGACGTGTTCGGGCCTATGCCAGGAGCGCCGAACAGTCACGACGAGCACGACTTAGATCTGTTGTCGGATAGTATTCGGAATATCGCACCTAAGATAGCTCCGGACCTAAATCCGGGGCAGATAGCATCATCCAAGGACGGGTGGATGGACCCCGCCAAGAGGCCACATACGGCGGTAGAGCCGAACACATATTCCACCGTTAAGGAAATCTTTGCCAACGGACCCCCGGACTTGTGTCCGGATGTGGGTTCCGAACCACGCACGCCCGGGCCCATCGAGTCCAATTGGGCTCCGGTAATGGAGTTCACCGCCGCGGATATCTTTCAACACTCCCCCTTTGGCGACGCGCTGAATTCGTTAAGGTCTCTCTCTTTGTCAGGAGACTCTTGGCCGAACTATGTCCTGCTCGAGTGGGAAGCAGGCGATGAAGAAATTCGTTACCCACCCACCACCCACTTCATTGCCACTATCGATGATTTAACCGACGTGCTTGACTTCGACTCCGAGGACATCGACTGTATGGACGACGATGCAGGAGAAGAACAGGATCCACCGCCCACAGGGCGCTGGACAGCCACCTCCTCATATGATATATATATATGGTGGACACTCCCAAAGAAAACAATGGCGATGAGGCAATAGAAGATAACTCCTTAGGGAAGAAATCAAAGCATGAGCGTCATCAGCGCCGCTCTAAGCCCCACCATAGCAATACCGGCACAGGAGATGAAAACAATCCGGACGATGCCGAAGAAGAATACAATCCCGATCAGCCTACCTTCAAGCAGGCCGAACAGGAATATGGGCAGGTTAGCCCAGATGAATAGGCGATGGATGGATACTTGGAGGATGACAACTATATGCCTCCCCCCGAAGACGAGGTGTGCCTCGGTGATGATGAATTCGGCATGCCTGAGGATCCCATAGAGCAGGAGCGCTTCAAGCGCTGGCTTATAGCTACGGCTAGAAACCTGAAAAAGAAGCAGCAACAACTCCAAGCTGATCAAGATCTGCTAACAGACAGATGGACCGAAGTCCTGGCAGCCGAGGAATACGGACTCGGACGCCCTACCAAAGGTTACCCAAAGCACAAGTTGCTACCTCAACTCGAGGAGGAGGCTGTAGATCCTACACTACCAGCACATGATGAGGTTGACCGTCCACCTCGTGGCCGAGATAAAACGGCGCATCAGCCCGAATACCAGCCCGCAGCCCCATGCCAATTCACTATGGCCCGTGGGCAATACGCAGGACCTGCGAGATCTATTGAAAAACTCAGCAAGACAGCCAAGATCGATCTACGGATCACGGGGGCGCGCCCCAACACGTGACGATGACCGTCATGCCGGATACACTAACAACAAGTCCGGCCGGGCCGAACATAACTGTCCAGACTTAGTCGCATTGCGTAGAGACATAGCCCGACACAGAGGCGCAACACCCCCCCTCTGCTTCACTGATGAAGTAATGGATCACAAATTCCCAGAACGGTTTAAATCCGTAAACATCGAATCATATGATGGCACAGCAGACCCCGCGGTGTGGATCGAAGACTTCCTTCTCCACATTCACATGGCCCGCGGTGATGACCTACACGCCATCAAGTATCTTCCCCTAAAACTCAAAGGACCAGCCTGACACTAGCTGAATAGCCTACCGGTGAACTCCATCGGCAGTTGGGAAAACCTAGAGGACGCGTTCCTCAACAACTTCCAAGGCACCTACGTGCGACCACCGGTTGCTGATTACTTAGGTCACATTACCCAACAGCCCGGTGAGTCAGCCAGGAAGTTCTGGACTCGGTTCCTAACCAAAAAGAATCAAATTGCCGACTGTCCGGATACCGAAGCCATAGCAGCCTTCAAACATAATATACGGGACGAGTGGCTCACCCGATACCTTGGCCAAGATAAACCGAAGTCCATGGCGGCCCTAACGACACTCATTACCCACTTTTGTGCGGGCGAAGATAGCTGGCTGGCTCGTAACAACAACACAGCAAACACCCCTGGCACATCAGAGGACAGAGACAACATCCATAAACCTCGAAGCAACAAACATAAGCGTCACAAGAACAATGATGACGCCCGAGACACGGTAGTCAATGCCGAATTCCACGGCTCCCAGTCTGGTCAGCGGAGAAAGATACCTCAAAAAAGCAAGTCGGGCACATCCGACCTGGACCGCATACTTGACCGCCCATCTCAAATTCATGGTACCCCAGGAAAGACAGCTAATCATACCAATAGAGAATGCCGGGTCTTCAAACAAGCCGGCCGGTCACGCACCAAACACAATAAAGGGGTCTCAAAGCAATGAAGACAACGAACAACCCAGACCATCAAGTAGTATAGGACAAAATAAACTTCTCTGCAAACCAACACGGTAAACATGATAAACACCACCCCGGAGGTTGTCTTCGGATCAACAAACAATCACCATACCGAAAAGTCAGTCTTCGACACTATCCCCCTATATAGTAATTATTACATACTGCTGGGACGAACCGCGTAGGATCAACTCAATGCGGTACCCCACCATCTGGCAAGCTTAAAATACCAGGCCCACGCGACATAGTCACAATTATGGGCAAAACCGAACTCCACCTCGGCACCGAAGAGTGTACCGCCACTGAAGCAACGCGTTGTGCCTCTTTATCGAACCTTGATTCGAGAGCCAACCTTCCGGACATCAACAAAGGAGTCCGAACTACTTCTCGGCAGGATAGCTCCGCTCGACCAGGCGTCAATCAAGCACTCCGGCATAGGTAGGGAAGGGCCACACCCCACGGTTCAACCGCTCCATAGCACAAAAATGTCTCTAAGAATTTTTCTTTGCAGGCTCGCATTTGCGCAGAACAGGACTGGCGACGTGGAATCAGCTCGGATACACAAGTAGGGAATATATAAATACTCCCCCAGAAGACAATCCGAATATACTTCGGATCCGAACCAAGCTTCTTCCTGCCCGGTCTCAACAGGTTCCGCCATCATACCTCTTACTATAGCATTAACTGCACTCATACGCATAAACATGTCACTCAGCATACAGAGTTACATGATGCTCACCTGCTGTCATTTCTCATTGACACCTTTTCACCAAAACGACATCCACACATTGTGTCATGCCTTAATAGCCAGGGGCTTCATTATACCCATACTATGGCAACAAAGTCCGGCCACCCTCCTGGTCGCTCGGCACCCCGAACTTATAGCATTATATGCATCAGCTCCGAATCATGTCTTGGGTCATTAGTTGGTTTACCCGGCTCCCATGTTTTGGTACCTTACGTTCCTCTATATCAGCTAAGGTAGCGCTGGGAGAACTACTGCGATTGTGTCCCGGTTCTTCCGGATGAGCACCTCAGTAGAGAAAGCCGGAAACTGACTATCATGATAAGGCGAGAGCTGGTCAGCTGTTCGAGAGGTTGTAAAATCTTTAAGGATTTATTCCGCATAATGCCATAATAAATGCAGAGTGCGACGGATTGGTCTTCTGATAAGGTGCTGTTAGAGCCCCTCGTGCGGTCTTCCGAACACCAGGGGCTGCGCCTACCATACTTGAATTCCTATGGCTAAGTGAGAGTGATAAAGCCCTATAGTCCGATTGCCTGGTTCGCCATGCTGAACACCTCCTTCAAGGACCCAAAAATGGGATAAAGAGTGTTCACGTTTATCCCGAACATCCCCGTACTTCCTACGTGGGGGAAGAAGCCGACGACTGGCCAACTCTCAAGATTAATACATAAAACGGCCGTGCAGGAGTAAATTTTTTCATATAACAGGCAATTCATAAATAAAGGTGACTTGGTTCCGTCCTACAAAGGACAACATGATTGTCTTCATGGAAATATAATGTCTTTGGTGCATTGCTCTGCCACAAGGCGGGTTCCTTTCAGGACACCATCATAATATAGTTCGGGCTTGCAGTGCTCCTTCCCCTCGGGCGGACCTTCGGTCATCAACTTTTCAGCATCTCGCTTTCCCCAATGAACTTTCGCGCGGGCAAATGCCATTCGCGCATCTTCTATATAGACCGACCGCTTAATGACTTAGAGCCGAGGACAAGCACTCACAATTCGCTTCACGAGCCCAAAGTAACTTCTTGGAATTGTCTTGGCGGGCCATAGCCGAACAATCAAGTCCTTCATGGCTAGTTAGGCCGCCTGGTGCAGTTCGACCAGCTGCTTCAGCTGATTGACAAATGGCACCGGATAATTCGGCGCCAAATATTGCGACCAGAAGAGCTTTTCTGTAGTCTTCTTCTGCTCAGCTCGATAGAATTGAGAAGCATCAGATATGCTGTGTGGAAGATCCGCAAACACCCCTGGAGAAATCAGAATTCAATTTGTCACTTTGAATTTCTCCTCTTACTGCATATAAATCACTTTGAATAAGAAAAAAGCCTTACTAGTTGCAATCTTCCTCGCCTCCTGAATGTCCTTCAGAGCACCTTGGGCTTCCCCCCGAGCATCATTTGCGGCTTGGAGAGCTTGGGCAAGTTCTGATTCTTTGATTGATAGACTCTGCTCCAAAGTCTCGCTTTTCTTCATGGCCTCCTGAAGCTCTCGTTTAGCTTCAATGACCCTGGCCCCATGTTTCTCGCGAAGAGCCTGCTCTGTGGCTGCCTTCTTTTCGGCTAAAGCCATAGCCTTCTTCAGCACCTCAATTTCGGCATTCGTCCCTAGAGAGCGCAATATAAATACTTTCATTAGGCACACCTACTTATTTGTGCTAAACTTAATAAGGTTTTGACATACCTTGATTGTCCTCCAACTACTTCTTTACCCGTCCAAGTTCTTCTTCGGCCCGCTCCAGACTCTGCTTCAGTCCGGATACTTCCGCAGTATGCGAGGCGGCAGTCGCTGTAGACGCCTGTTTATAAAGGAAGAGATATATGTCATGCACTGAGTCTCTTGTGGACGAAAAGTTGATCCCCTATCTGGTTCTCTCTTTCACCGGATAGTGTATCAGGGGCTACTATCTATACTATGACAAATCTTCTAAAAACTCCTAAAACATACCTCCAAGCCTTTTATAAGGATCATGCAGGATTCATTTAGTCCACTTTCAGTGGCCTGAACCTTCTCAATCACCACGCCCATAAGGGCGCGATGTTCATCGATGATGGAAGCACTCTTTAGCGCTGTCGATAAGCTGCCCTGCACCTCTGGTTGGACAGAGGTTGTTGGCAGAGCAGGATCGCCCCCTCTAGTCAAGGGGTGCTGCCTGCCTAATCCCGGAGCCTCAAAGGTCTCTGGGACTGTGTCCGGCTGTGGGCCGAAACCAAGATCGCCCCCGCCGTCAACACTCATAGGAGCCGCCGCTCCCGTATATCCGGCCCCTGAGGTATGCCCCTACTGGTCTAGGTCCTTCTGGGACGACACCTTGGTGTCATGCCCGAGCTTCGGGGAAGGGGCCTTCGGAGGCGTCTCGCTCTCTAGGGCATCTGAGCTCAACGAATCCTCCAATGAGGACTGTTCTGCGCGAGACCTAGCCGGGTTGCAAAAAGTGTGGCACCAATTAATTCATTATGCCTCAATAGTCCTGGACGCGTTTTGGACTTCATGTACTCACGAGTTTTCCAGGGGCTGGCCCCTGGATCCCACTCCGGGATGCTGTCGGTAGCCGTAGTGGACGCCTTTGGCAAGGGAGTTTTTCCCCTCTTATGCAATTCGACCTCCAGAGATGAGGAGGCCGTCCTCCCCCCCCCCCCGTGGGGGACTCATCTTCTTCCTCCTCTTCTTCCTCTTTAGAGGAGAGATGTGTATTCGAGTCTTCGGATTTTGTGTCCGAAGCACCGCGACGATGGAGGCTGCTCCTGGTCTCCTTGGCCTCTTTATGAGCCTCTTTCTTCGGCGCCTCGTAAGGCGCCAGGACCAGCATCTTCGTCAGAAGTGGTCCGACTGGTTCTTCTGGTAGAGGGGCTGGATAGTGTATCTGCCCCGCCTTCTTCATCCATCCCTAGGATGATTATTGGAAGCACGTTAGAGCATCTTCCTCGAGATATTCCAATGAAACATATGGTTGGACGAAACATAATCATAACTTACCAGACTGGCAGGGTGGGATAGTTGGTACCCGCGGTCCGCGGTAGAGTCCGGCCATGATTTGCCGGATTTAAAAAGCACCTTCTAGATGTCCTTGTGTGAGGAGCCATAAAGCTCTCGTAGGGTCTGGTGCTCGGCCGGGTCATACTCCCACAAATTACAGGCTCGGTGCTGACAAGGAAGGACCAGGCGGACCAACATCACCTGAACTACATCAACAAGCTTGATGACCTTGTCTTCCATACCCTTGACGCGTGTCTGGAGCACCCACAGTTCGTCGGACGAAGACCAATTCAAGCCCTTTTTGGGCCAGGATGTGAGCCGCAAGGGGGCTCCGGATCAGAATTCAGGAGCAGTAGCCAACTTTTTGCCGCACAGTTCAGTGATGTAGAACCATTATTGCTGCCACTCCTTGACGGAATCATTGAAAGTCTCTATTGGCCATGTGACCTTGGGCATCCTGCTCACCATGGCGCCTCCGCACTCGGTGTGCTCGCCGTTCACCACCTTGGACTTCACATTGAAGATCTTCAGCCATAAGCCGAAGTGTGGCGAGATGCGGAGAAAGGCCTCACACACGACGATAAACGTCAAGATATTCAGGAAGGATTTAGGGGATAGATCGTGAAAATCGATCCCATAATAATACATGGTGCCGTGAACAAATGGGTGAAGGGGAAACCCGAGCCCGCGGACAAAATGAGGGAGTAACACGATCCTCTCATGGGGCTCCGGAGTGGGGACGATCTGTCCCACCGTCGGAAGATGGTGGCTGATTTTCTTGGCCAGGTACCCGGCCTCCTGAAGCTTTTTGATATCCTTCTCCTGGACAGTAGAGGCCATCCATTTGCCTCCTGCTCCGGATTCGGACATTTTCGGAGAACCTTTGTTGGTGGATAAGATGGACGCTCGGGCGTTAAGGCTCAAGCATAAGGGAATGGACGAGCAGGAGGAGAAGAAGGCGTGGGTAGAAAGGAAGAGGCCTTTCCTCTTTATAGAGGCAATAAAACTTTGTGCCTCCCCGCTTGCCTAGTAAAAACTGCTCGTTCCCCACTCGCCGCGATTGGTGGTGCGGTTGCGTTACCCACACCCGTATTGATGAGAATCCCGCAATAAGGGGACACGATCACTGCTTCGACAAGACGTGCCGAGGAAACCACCTCGCAATATGTGCGGTGGCTGGCTGTGAGAAAACAGCTCGAATAATGACTTGGCCATGGTGTGATGTCATGTTGTCAGCAGATCAGATTTGTGGAATATTGTTATCTCTACGGTGGTATGTGAAATTTGTCTTGTGGAGTCGGACACGATCCTTGTGTTCGGAATTTATCTTGAAGTATTCGGAGATGCAACCCGCCTTGCAATGTCGAAGACAAACTGCGCGCCAGACTCATCATCATTGAAGCCTAGTTCAGGGGCTACTGAGGGAATTCTGGATTAGGGGGTATCCGTACAGCCGGACTATATACTTTGGCCAGACTGTTGGACTATGAAGATACAAGATTGAAGACTTTGTCCCGTGTCCGAATGGGACTCTCCTTTGCGTGGAAGGCAAGATTGGCGATTCGGATGTTAGATCTCCTTCTCTGTAACCGACTCTGTGTAACCCTAGCCTCCTCCGATGTCTATATAAACCGGAGAGTTTAGTCCGTAGGACAACAATAATCATAATCATAGGCTAGCTCCTAGGGTTTAGCCTCTACGATCTCGTGGTAGATCAACTCTTATATTACTCATATCATCGAGATCAATCAAGCAGGAAGTAGGGTTTTACCTCCATCGAGAGGGCCCGAACCTGGGTAAACATCGTGTCCCCAGTCTCCTATTACCATTGGCCTAAGACACACAGTTTGGGATCCCCTACCCGAGATCCTCCGGTTTTGACACTGACAATGACGTCCGAAGACACCGAGGCAAACTCCTCCACCGAAGACGACGACGAGGAGGAGGAAATCCATCCCCCCCTACTAGGGGGAGGAAGAAGAGGAAGGCCTCCACACATGAGGAGGCAGAGACGTCCAAGAAGGGGTAAACTTTCTTTCCGGACTACTTCGCTGCAGCTACCAACAACAGCGAGGAGTGGGAGCCCAGGGTCAAGCCCCTGGCCAAATCATAAGAATCCGGACACACTAGTATTTCCGATCTATTTACTTTATCGCTTCTTACTGCGCTAGACATGCACCTGCAGTCCGGCCAAATCCAACATCGAGATATCCTCCTCTTCAGAGGGATCGGAGGACCTGGTGGCGATGAACAACAAGTCTCTTCCGACAGCCTCCTCCCCCAAGGCTGCGGATAACACTGAGTTGTTGTCTCAAAGGATACCAGGCCAAGGGGAGACTGTTCCAGAGACGCCGGAGGGTGAGACCCCGGCTGCTGAACACATGGGGGGCAAGGCCCCCATGGACACCGAGAATGGGGGCCGCAGCCAGTTTGGCCCCCAGCCGAATATGGCTCCAGAAACCCAAGTGGTTCCGGATTCAGGAAAGCGGGTCCTCCCTAACAAGGGGGGCGAGCCGTCTGTACCGATGACCTCTGTCCATCCAGAGGCACCAGACAGCTTGCTGGAAGCGCTTCGTGGCGCTTCCATTGATGAAGAACACCGTACTCTTATGAGTATGGTGATTGAGAAGATCCAGTCCGCCAAGAGCGGACTGACCGAAGCCTGTGCTAGCCTTCTAACAGGCTTTGAGGTAAGTAATAAAATTATGAGAAAATATCGCAATATAGACAGTAGCCCCTGATGCTCTATTGGGTGTTCGGAAAGAAAAGCCGAACAGAGGATCAAATAATATTCATAGGAGTCTAACATAAGTTGTCTATGTGAATAAGCAGGCATCAGTGCTGGCCGCTACCACTCGTACTGCGAAGGTCTCTGGACTAAAGCAGAGCCTGGAGCGGACCGAGGGAGAGCTCGGCCTTGTGAAGAGGCAGCTGGAGGAAAGCCAAGGTATGTAGTACCCTGCCTGCATATTTATGAATGATAAATGGTTCGTGCTGATTAAAGCGGTATGAATTTTTGTAGGGGCCGCGATTGAGGTGGCGGCCCTTAAGAAGGTGTTAGCCGAGGCTGAAGACAAAGCAGACAAGGAGCGAGCCGCGTGCGAGAAGCAGGAGGCCCGGGTCAGCGAGGTCCAGCAAGAGCTCCAGGATGCCGTCAAGAAGTACAAATCCTTAGAGCGTGACTCTAAGACTCAAGAGTCCGAGCTTGCCAAGGCCTTCCAGAGCGTGCAGGACGCCAAAGCCGAAGCCCAGAGGGCCCTCCTAGAAGTCCAAGCGGCCAAAAAGATTGCAGCGGGTAAGGCTTTTCTTATGCAAAGCAAGCATGTGAAGGAAACATTCTTTTTACTTACTCGAATTCGGAGTTCTCCAGGAGCGTTTGCGGATCTACCGCGCAGCATACCAGATTCCGCAGAGTTCTACCAAGCTGAAGAAGGGAGTTCAACGGAGAAGCTGTTCTGGTCTCAGTACCTTGGGCCAGAACATCTGACGCCCTTGAGCGACCAGCTGAAACAGCTAGTTGAGCTGCACAATGCGGCCGAACTGACCATGAAGGACCTCATAGTCCGGTTATGGCCTGTCGAGCCCCTGCTGAGCAGGTACTTCAGACTCGTAAAGCGGCTTGTGAGTGCCTGCCGACGACTTGACGTCATAAAGCGTTCAGTTTGCATTGAAGGTGCGCGGATGACCTTTGCCCATGCGAAGATGCATTGGGCAAAGATGGATGCCACGGTGCTGATGACCGAGGGACCGCCAAAGGGCAAGGAGCACCGTCGACCCGAACTGTACTATGACAGTGTCCTAGAGGGACCCCGCCTTGTGGCGGAGCAATGTGCGAAGGATGTAATCTTTGAATGAATACATTCATTTGATCCTATCCTGTAATATAAAACAAGTTCACTATGCAATATATTGTTTGTTTATTTAAAATTGTCCCTCCTGTGCGGCCGTTTATGAAATCTGAGAGTTGGCAATCATCGGCTTCCGCCCCCACGTAGCTAGTACAGGTGTGTTCGGGATAAATCTAAACACTCTTTATCCAAATCTTTGGTCCTTTAAGGAGGCGTTTAGCGCAACGAACAAGGCAATTAGACTATATGGCTTTATCACCCTCACTTAGCCATAGGAGTTCTATAACTTTAAATTTTGGTGTAGCCCCTGGTATTCGGAAGGCCAAACTTGGGGCGCTATACACGCCTAAATGGGCAAAAACCAATTCCTTGCATAAAGTGGAAAAAATCTTTAAGGATTTGAAACCTCTCGAACAGCGACCAACTCTCGCCTCATCATGACAGTCAGTTTTCGGCTTTCTCTACCAGGTGCTCGTCTAGAAGAACCGGGACACAATCGCAGTAGTTCTCCCTATGCCGCCTTAGCCAATATAGTGGAACGTAAGGTAGCAAAACATGGGATTCGGGCAAACCCAATATTTGACCAAAGACATGATTCGGAGCTAATGCATATAATGCTATAAGTTCGGGGTGCCAAACTATACTGTAAAGTGTTCGGACTTTCTTGCCATGTTATGGGGTACACTGAAGCCCCCGGCGAATTAAAGCGTACCAGATTGTACGAATGCAGTAAATACAAAGACAAGGAAAAAGTTAAGTCAAGAGCAAAGACTGCAAGTTATTTTCCATTGTAATTTGGATAATACGTCAAAGCGTATCTGTACAAGTAGTGCAAGAAGCAAATAAGGCTATTTAACATGCCATTACCAAGAGCGGGCTGCGTGTGGGTATGTAAAACAGGAATAACGATCGTTAGCAGAGACCACCTGGGGATTCCCTTATACGTCAAAGCCCCTTGCTTCTCTTGGTGTATCCTACCGCGATGGGTCCGATGATCAGGTTATCAGAAGAAGCCTCAAGAAGAGAAAACCTGAAAGGAGAAGAAAAATTGAAGGTATGCGGATCCAGGAGCGGTTGAGCCGCGGTGTGGACCGTAGTCTAGCTGTGCCTCCGTCTATGCCCATGGTATTTTAAGTGCGTAGTTATGTACGCGCGGCACGAATTTTAACGCTTGATTGGGACTATGACGGAGGCCGAATTTCTAGGTGTTCTCTGGAGGAGCCGGACGGTTCTGCTGTAGAGTAGTTCGGACTCGCTTGATGTTGTCCGGGGGCTTTATTGCCGAATTGAGGCTCTACCTAAGAAGGCTGCTCTGTGCTTCTGCTGCAAGGGCCGCAGTGTGCTCCTCAGTACGGAGGGAGCGCTCCGTATTCCCATTGACTGTTATGATTCCGCGAGGTGCGGGCATCTTGAGCTTGAGGTAAGCATAGTGTGGTATCGCATTGAATCGAGAAAATGCGGTTTGTCCAAGCAGTGCATGATAACCACTATGGAAGGGGACGATGTCGAAGATTAACTCTTTGCTTCAGAAATTATCTGGAGATCCGAAGACCACTTCCAGTGTGATTGAGCCTATACAACATGCCTCTACACCTGGTATGACACCTTTAAAGGTGCTTTTGGTGGGCTTGATCCTTGAGGGATCAATTCCCATTTTGCACACTGTGTCCTGATAAAGCAGGTTCAGGCTGCTGCCACCATCCATAAGGACTCGTGTGAGGTGGAATCCATCGATAATGGGGTCAAGGACCAGTGTGGCTGGACCGCCATGACGAATACTGGTCGGATGGTCCCTGCGGTCAAAGGTGATCGGATAGGAGGACCATGGGTTGATCTTTGGGGCGACTGGCTCCATCCTGTAGATGTCCCTTAGTGCGCGCTTTCGCTCCCACTTGGGGATATGGGTGGCGTATATCATATTCATCGTTTTTACTTGAGGAGGAAATTTCTTCTATCCCCCTGTGTTTGGTGGCCGGGGCTCCTCGTCGTCATCACTGTGCAACCCCTTTTCCTTGTTTTCGGCATTTAACTTGCCGACCTGTTTGAATAACCAACACTCTCTGTTGGTATGGTTGGATGGTTTATCGGGGGTGCAATGGATTTGACATGGACGATCGAGGATGTGGTCCAGACTGGACGGACCCAGATTGTTTCTTTTAAATGGCTTTTTCCGCTGACTGGACTCGGAGCCACTGAATCCGGCATTGACGGCCGTGTCTTTGGTGTTTTTGCTATTATTTCGACGCTTGTGTGTGTTGCGTTGGGGTTTGCCGTTGCTATCTCTGGCGTCTGAAGTGCCAGGCTTTCTTGATGTGCTGTTGCTACGGGCTAACTAGCTATCCTCGCCCGCGCAAAAGCGGGTCATGAGTGTCATAAGGGCTGCCATGGACTTTGGCTTCTCTTGGCCGAGGTGTCGGGCTAGCCACTCGTTGCGGATGTTATGCTTAAAGGCCTCTAGGGTTTCGGCATCCGGACAGTCGACAATTTGGTTCTTTTTAGTTAAGAACCAAGTCCACAATTTCCTGGTTGACTCTCCCGACTGTTGGGTTATGTGACTTAAGTCATCCACGTCCAGTGGTCATACATAAGTGCCCTGAAAGTTGTCAAGAAATGCGTCTTCCAGGTTCTCCCAAATGCCAATGGAGTTTTCGGGCAGACTATTCAACCAGTGCCGAGCTGGTCCTTTGAGTTTTAGCGGGAGATACTTGATGGCATGAAGATTATCACCGTGGGCCATGTGAATGTGGAGAACAAAGTCTTCAATCCAAACCGCGGGGTCTGTTGTCCCATCATATGTCAATGTTTACGGGTTTAAACCCGTCTAGGAATTCATGTTCCATTACTTCATCAGTGAAGCATAGGGGGTGTGGGCGCTTCGGGATACCTCGCGATGTAGTTCGGATGGAGCTGGTCTACTGTATTCGACACGAGCGGATTTGTATGTAGTATATCCAGCGTGACGGTAATCGTCGCGTGTTGAGGCACGCCCCCGCAATCCCTCGATCGATCTTGGTTGTCCTGATTTTTCTTCCAATTCATATCGCAGGTCATGTGTGCATCCCTGAGCCTTTGTGTTTCTGTTTGTTCAGCGACGGGGTGCGGGCTGGTATTCGGACTGATACGCCGCTTTATCCCGGCCACATGGTGGTCGGTCAGCCGCATCATGCGCTGGTAGTATGGGCTCTAGCGCCTCGTCCTCGAATTGAGGTAGCAACCTGCGCCTCAGGTAACTTTTTGTTGGGCGCTCGAGTCCGTATTCCTCGGCTGCCAGGACCTCAGTTCATCTATCAGTCAGCAGATCTTGATCAGCTTGGAGCTGCTGCTGCTTCTTCTTCAGGCTCTTCGCAATGGCTATAAGCCGGTGCTTGAAGCGCTCCTGCTCGGCGGGATCCTTAGCCACGTTGAATTCGTCGTAGCCGAGGCTCACCTCATCATCGAAGAGAGGCATGTAATTATCGTCTTCCGAGTCTTTGTTCGTGGCCTGTTCATCAGGGCTGGATTGCCCGTCCTCCCGTCTGGCCTGTTCGAAGCTTGGATGGGCGGGGTCGTCTTTGTCGTCTTCGGCATCGTCCGGAGTGCTATTGTCTCCTGTGCCGGTATTTCTGTTTTTACCATGGCGTGGTTTAGAGCGGCGCCGTTGACATCGGCGCTTCGGCTGCTTCTCGGGATGTTTGTCCTCACCTCTATCCTTTTTGTCCTCGCCATTGTCTTCTTTTGGGGTATCCACCATGTAAATGTCATATGACGAGGTGGCTATCCTGTGCCCTATGGGCGGTGGTTCTTCTTCTTCTTCTTCTTCTCCTGCATCGTCATCCATGCCGTCGATGTCTTCAGAGTCGAAGTCAAGCATGTCGGTCAAGTCCTCGACAGTGGCTATCATGTGGGTGGTGGGTGGGGAACAAAGTTCTTCATCGTCCGCTTCCCACTCAAGCCGGACATAGTTTGGCCAAGAATCTCCTGACAAGGAGAGAGATTTTAATGAGTTTAGCACATCACTCAAGGGCGAGTGTCGGAAGATGTCCATGGAGGTAAACTCCAAGGTCGGCGCCCAATTAGATTCGACGGGCGCTGACACACACGGTTCAGAACCTGTATCCGAGGATGAGTTCGAGGGTCCGATGGCATAGACCTTGTTAGAGGTTAGATCTATGTTCGGCTCAAGCGCCGTAGAGTACGCGGCTTCCATGGTGGGGTCCAGCACCCCGTCCCCGGATGGCGTGATCTGTTCTAGATCTAGGGCCAGGACGATTACAGGCGCTTTCTCCTGAGCATAGTCCAATGACAGATTTAAGTCATGTTCATCGTGGCTACAGAGTGCAGCTGTCATGGTTTCAAATCCGTCGAAGATCAAGTCTCCGCGGATGTCGGCGATGTAGTTCAGGCTTCCGAACCTGAGCTGATGGCCAGGGGCGTAGCTGTCGATCTACTCTAGATGGACAAGCGAGTTGGCCCGCAGTGTGAAGCCGCCGAATACGAAGATCTGTCCGGGGAGAAAAGTCTCACCCTTGACTGCGTCGTTGTAGATGATTGAAGGATCCATCAAGCCTTATGATGGCGACACAGTGGAACTCTCAATTAAAGCACCAATGTCGGTGTCAAAACCGACGGATCTCGGATAGGGGGTCTGGAACTGTGCGTCTAAGGCTAATGGTAACAGGAGGCGGGGGACACGATGTTTACCCAGGTTCGGGCCCTCTCTATGGAGGTAATACCCTACTTCCTGCTTGATTGATCTTGATGATATGAGTATTACAAGAGTTGATCTACCACGAGATCGTAGAGGCTAACCCTAGAAGCTAGCCTATGATTATGATTGTTGTTCTTGTCCTACGGACTAAACCCTCCGGTTTATGTAGACACGGGAGAGGGCTAGAGTTACATAGAGTCGGTTACAGAGAAGGAAATCTACATATCCGAATCGCCACGCTTGCCTTCCACGCAAAGGATTGTCCCACCCGGACACGGGACGAAGTCTTCTATCTTGTATCTTCATAGTCCAACAGTCCGACTAAAGTACATAGTCCGGCTATCCGGACCCCTTAATCCAGGACTCCCTCACCCTTCAATAGTGGATATCACGCCCTGTTAGGGTGGGATGCATTTGCGAGCTTCCAATCTATACCCCATTATGGGTACATGAAGCTCAAGATGCCTGGGCCCAGTGGAATCATCACTCTTGCCAGTGATCCGGACATAGCACTCCGTGCCGAGAACAAAACCGCCGCCTTGGCCCTCGAGGCATTGTCCGAAGCCCTCGCGGCCGAAGAATTAACTACATTACGCTCCACAGTGGATAGGGACGACGTGTTAATCCATAAGCGATCCAAATCCACCTCCTTTAAACCAGCAGACGAAATAGTCAAATTCCAAGTCCACCCAATGGACTCCACGAAGACAGCATCCATCGGGGCACAACTGGACCTCACGATCGATGTTGCACTGCGGGCGTTTCTACGCGAGAACTGGGATATCTTTGCCTGACACCCTTCTGATATGCTAGGGATCCCGCACAGGCTGGCTGAACACAGCCTAAACATACTGAAGGGATATAAGTCGATCAAGCAAACACTATGGCGCTTTTTATAACCCAAACGTCAAGCTATGGAAGAGGAGCTAGCCAAGTTACTTGAAGCTGGATTCATCAGAGAAATAAAACACCCGGACTGGCTAGCAAACCTGGTGATGGTACAAAGAAGGATAAATGCTGGCGCCTATGTGTCGATTTCAAAGACCTCAACAAGGCTTGCCCTAAGGATCCCTTCCCTCTCCCCCGCATTGATCAGATTAGCGATGCTACCATAGGACACGACTCATTGTGTTTCCTCGATGCATACTCTGGATACCATCAAATCAAAATGATAGAGTACGATCAAGCCTGGAACGGCATTTATCACCCCATACGGGCCTTTCTGCTTCAACACTATGCCTTTCGGGCTCACAAACGCCAGTGCCACCTATCAATGCATGATTCAAACATGCCTAGAGAAACAAATCGGCAAAACAATTTGAAGCATATGTGGACGACGTGGTCATCAAGACCAGACGTGTCGAATCTTTAATTAACGATCTGAGGCTCACATTCGATAACCTCCGAACATATGACATCAAGCTCAATCCGGAAAAATGTGTTTTCGGCGTTCCCGCTGGAAACTTGCTGGGCTTCATCGTTTCCAATAGAGGAATTGAGGCAAACCCGGCTAAAATCTGAGCTTTGTCACAGTTGGCTACCCCAAAAGACCTTAAACAAATCCAAAAGCTAACTGGATGCATGACAGCTTGAAGCCGCTTTATGTCCAGATTGGGAGAAAAGGCGTTGCCACTTTATCGCCTTCTTCGATGAACCGAACACTTCAAGTGGACGGATGTGGCGATGGCCGGACTGGAGGAAATAAAGGCTCTTTTAGCAAGCAACCCGATCCTGGCCGCACCGAACATTGGCGAACCCATGTTGTTATACATAGCTGCAACACACCAAGTTCTGAGTGCGGTGCTCGTCGTCGAACGTGAGGAGGACGGACACAAATTCCCGCTGCAAAAGCTGGTATACTACGTCTCCACTGTCCTCACTCCATGCAAATCTCGGTACCCTCATTATCAGAAAATAGCATACGCGGTCTTCATGGCATCCTGGAAACTAGGACACTAGTTTCAAGAGTGTTCAATCACAGTGGCCTCCGAAGTACCACTCAATGACATAATAAACAACCGCGATGCCACGGGCCGGATTGCTAAGTGGGCCATCGAGCTCCTCCCATTCGACATTACATATAAACCACGATGAGCCATTAAATCCCAAGTGCTGGCAGACTTCGTCGCCGAATGGACAGAGGCCGAACTCCCCAAAGAGTACGACACATACTCCAATTGGATCATGCACTTCGACGGCTCTAAAATGCTGGCAGGTCTGGGAGCAGGTGTTGTCCTAACATCCCCCACTAGAGATACAATCCAATACGTACTCCAAATATTATACACAGACTCCAACAGTGCAGTCGAATACGAGGCTCTGTTGCATGGTCTTCGGATGGCTGTCTCCATGGGCATTCAGCGCCTGGAAGTGCATGGGGATTCAAACCTTGCAATATCTCAAATAAATGGAGACTTCGATGCTAAAGATCCAAAAATGGTGGCTTATCATAATGCCGTTCTTAAAATGTCAGCCCGGTTTGAGGGGCTTGAGTTTCATCGTGTGGTTTGAGAAAACAATCAAGCAGCGGATGTCCTTGCGCGCATCGGCGCTAAATGCGACCCCGTCCCACCTAACATCTTTCTGGAAAGGCTCTTCAAGCCATCCGTGGTGTTGCTAGTGGAGACCGGTATCATTAGTCCGGATCCGACCACAACCCCAGATTCCGAACACACTGACATCATCAGGGGCTCCGCCACCAAAATAAGACCATTGGCTCATCTCATCATGGCTGTCATCGCCCCATGGACCGAACCATTCTTGGCCTACCTTAATAGGCAAGAACTCCCCGAGGATCAAAATGAGGCACGTTGCATTGTGCTGCGCTCTAAAGCCTACAAAGTCCATGAGGGAGAACTTTACAAGAAAAGTGCTACCGGAGTACTTCAAAGATGTATTTCCGAGGAAGAAGGGTGATAACCCACAAGTGTAGGGGATCGCAACAGGTTTCGAGGGTAAAGTATTCAACCCAAATTTATTGATTCGACACAAGGGGAGCCAAAGAATATTCTTGAGTATTAGCAGTTGAGTTGTCAATTCAACCACACCTGGATAACTTAGTATCTGAAACAAGGTATTTAGTAGCAAAGTAGTATGATAGTAATGGTAACAGTAGCAATAGTAAAGATAAATGTTTTTGGGTTTTTGTAGTAGTTGTAACAGTAGCAACGGAAAGGTAAATAAGTGAAGAACAATATATGAAAAGCTAGTAGGCAATGGATCAGTGATGGATAATTATGCCGGATGCGATTCCTCATGTAATAGCTATAACATAGGGTGACACAGAACTAGCTCCAGTTCATCAATGTAATGTAGGCATGTATTCCGTAAATAGTCATACGTGCTTATGGAAAATAACTTGCATGGCATCTTTTGACCTACCCTCCCGTGGCAGCGGGGTCCTAGTGGAAACTAAGGGATATTAAGGCCTCCTTTTAATAGAGAACCGGACCAAAGCATTAACACATAGTGAATACATGAACTCCTCAAACTACGGTCATCACCGAGAAGTATCCTGATTATTGTCACTTCGGGGTTATCGGATCATAACACATAATAGGTGACTATAGACTTGCAAGATAGGATCAAGAACACACATATATTCATGAAAACATAATAGGTTCAGATCTGAAATCATGGCACTCGGGCCCTAGTGACAAGCATTAAGCATAGCAAAGTCATAGCAACATCAATCTCAGAACATAGTGGATACTAGGGATCAAACCCTAACAAAACTAACTTGATTACATGGTAAATCTCATCCAACCCATCACCGTCCAGCAAGCCTACGATGGAATTACTCACGCACGGCGGTGAGCATCATGAAATTGGTGATGGAGGATGGTTGATGATGACGACGACAACGAATCCCCCTCTCTGGAGCCCCGAACGGACTCCAGATCAGCCCTCCCGAGAGAGATTAGGGCTTGGCGCCGGCTCTGTGTCGTAAAATGCGATGAAACTTTCTCTCTGATTTTTTTCTCCCCGAGACGGAAGATATGGAGTTGGAGTTGAGGTCGGTGGAGGTCCAGGGGGCCATGAGATAGGGGGGCGCCCCCCTGTCTCGTGGACAGGCCGTGGGCCCCCTCGTGTATTTCTTTCGCCCAGAAATTCTTATTAATTCCAAAAAGTGCCTCCGTGGATTTGCAGGTCATTCTGAGAACTTTTCTTTTCTACACATAAAACAACATCATGGCAGTTCTGCTAAAAACAGCGTCAGTCTGGGTTATTTTCATTCAAATCATGCAAGTTAGAGTCCAAAACAAAGGCAAAAGTGTTTGGACAAGTAGATACATTGGAGGCGTATCAACTCCCCCAAGCTTAAACCTTTGCTTGTCCTCAAGCAATTCAGTTGATAAACTGAAAGTGATAAAGAAAAACTTTTACAAACTCTATTTGCTCTTGTTGTTGTAAACATGCAAAGCCATCATTTAGGTTTCAACAATATTATAAGCTAAACATACTCACAATAACACTTAGGTCTCACAATTACTCATATCAATAACATAATCAGCTAGCGAGCAATAATAATAAAACTCGGATAACAACACTTTCTCAAAACAATCATAACATGATATAACAAAATGGTATCTCGCTAGCCCTTTCCGAGACCGCAAAACATAAATGCAGAGCACCTGTAAAGATCAAGGACTGACTAAACATTGTAATTCATGGTAAAAGAGATCCAGTCAAGTCATACCCAATATAAACCAATGATAATGAACACAAATGACAGTGTGCTCTCCAGCGGGTGCTTTTAATAAGAAGGTGATGACTCAACATAAAAATAAATAGATAGGCCCTTCGCAGAGGGAAGGAGAGATTTGTAGAGGTGCCAGAGCTCGATTTTAAAATAGAGATTGAATAACATTTTGAGCGGCATACTTTCACTGTCAACGCAACAACTATGAGATGGCTGTATCTTCCATACTACATGCATTATAGGCAGTTCCCACGCAGAATGGTAAAAGTTTATACTCCCCCAACCACCAACAGGCATCAATCCATGGCTTGCTCGAAACAACGAGTGCCTCCAACTAACAACAGCCCCGGGGGAGTTTTGTTTAATTATTTTGATTTTCTTTGATCTTTTTGGATCATGGGACTGGGCATCCCGGTTACCGGCCCTTTCTCGTGAATGAGGAGCGGAGTCCACTCCTCTGAGAATAACCCACCTAGCATGGAAGATATAGGCAGCCCTAGTGGAAACATGAGCGGCTAGAGCATACAAAACCGAATTTCATTTGAAGGTTTAGAGTTTGGCACATACAAATTTACTTGGAACGGCAGGTAAATACCGCATATAGGAAGGTATGGTGGACTCATATGGAACAACTTTGGGGTTTAAGGAGTTTGGATGCACAAGCAGTATTCCCGCGTAGTACAGGTGGAGGCTAGCAAAAGACTGAGAAGCGACCAACTAAGAGAGCGACAACAGTCATAAACATGCATTAAAACTAATTCACAGCGAGTACAAACATGAGTAGGATATAATACACCATGAACATAAATATCGTGAAGGCTATGTTGATTTTGTTTCAACTACATGCGTGAACATGTGCCAAGTCGAGTCACTCAATTCGTTCAAAGGAGGATACCATCCCATCATACCACATCATAATCATTCTAATAGCATGTTGGCACGCAAGGTAAAGCATTATAACTCAATGCTAATCAAGCATGGCACAAGCAACTATAATCTCTAAATGTCATTGCAAATATGTTTACTTCATAATAAGCTGACTCAGGAACAATTAACTCATCATATTTACAAAAACAAGAGAGGTCGAGTTCATACCAGCTTTTCTCATCTCAATAAGTCCATCATATATCCTCATTATTGCCTTTCACTCGCACGACCGAACGATGTGTATAATAATAAGAGTGTACGTGCATTGGACTAAGATGGAATCTGCAAGCATTCAACTCAAGAGAGAAGACAACTAATATGTGCTCTAAATTAAATAAACAATCATGCATAAGGGAGCCACTAAACATTTTCAATATGGTCTTCTCGACCGCCAAAGGAAAGAAAAGAAAATAAAACTATTTACACGGAAAAGCTCCCAACAAGTAAAAGAAGAATGAGAAATCTTTTTGGATTTTCATTTTAATTCTACTACAAGCATAGAAATTAAGCTAACTAATTTTTTGGTTTTCTCAAGGTTTATCAAACACACAAGAAGAAAACGAGAATAAGAAATTTAAACTAACATGGATAATACAATGAAAGAGTATGAGCACCGACGACTAGTGTGTGAACATGAATGTAAAGTCGGTGAGAAATACGTACTCCCCCAAGCTTAGGCTTTTGGCCTAAGTTGGTCTAATACCAAGGACCGCCGCTACTCTCCCCGGTGTAATGAGAGGTGTAATCAGGATACCACTGGCTGGTCATCTCCGGATCTCACTGGACAGATGATGCACGATAAGGGTCCAGTTCAGGTTCCGGCTCAGGTTCAGGTTTTGGAGTAAAAGCTTGAGCTCGATGATTGTTCACCACTTCCGCTGTGATGAGAAAATTTTCTGCAAGCAAATCAAACAACAAAGGCGCAGGCAAAATAATAATCTCAAAGTGTTTCTGATTGAATCTAAGTTTATACAAGAGCATCCTATCTTCGTTGTCAACAATAAACTTGTGTGCTACTATGCTCTTGTAATCTAAAATGTGAGGAGGCAATATTGTCTCCTTTTCCTCATGGTGCCTAATGGTTATCTGAAAATGTCTAGCAAGACATGCAGCATAGATACCTCCAAATATGGGGCCTTTTGTATGATTCAGGGCTAGCCGTTTAGCAACGACGGCACCCATACTAAAAGTATTGTCTCCAATCAAGGCATGTTGAATAAAGATAATATCAGGAACACTTAAGTTTCCACTGTTTCCACGACCAATCAAGCATCTACTAGCAAATATAGCAAAGTATTGTAAAACAGGAAAGTGTATGCTAGTGATTTTTGCCTCGGAACCTTTCTTTGGCTCCTCTATAGCTATAGTGTTAACAAAGCCAGCCACATCTTCACGATGGGGTTCCTCTAATTTTCCCTCATAAGGTATCCTACATACCGCGCAAAAATGACGTAAAAACATTTCTTTGAACTCATCATATAGATGAAATGATACTGCAGGCGGTGATTTCTTAGGATAAAAATAAAAGTTTTGCACGAAAGTATTGGTGAGTAAGAGATACTGATCGATTCGGTCGTTGATGAAACCGGCGAGTCCTGCAATCTCTATTAAAGCATAAAAGTCTTCATGAATTCCAGCCTCTTTCAAGAAATCCTCGCATGGCCATTCACACGACCATACTTCCGCTAAGCGAGGAAGATTATACTTGGCTTTTTCCTTCTCTTTGGCTTGTTTTTCCTGAGAGCTTTGGCTAGAACAGCCCTTCAAAAGTCTCCTTAACATTTTCTAAAAATTTCTGAAATTTTAGTAACTTCAAAATAAAAGTGAATAAAACTTAACAAGAATGGTAGCAACTACTCGTACAAGTGCCTAGAGCCTATATCATGCATTAGAATTACTTGGAACCTCATAAATTTAACATGCAAGCTCAAGAATAGGGTCACGAAGGCAGCAAGGATTTGCAATGAATAAAGCACTAGAACAAAAACTAATTGAACCAATGGAGGAGTCACATACCAAGCGACAATCTCCCAAAGCAGTTTTGTGAATGGAGCTTTGAGCTAAGAGATTGAAAATCGCAGCAAAACGAGCTAGAACTCGTGCTTGAGCTGGATGGGGATTTTTTTGGGTAGAAGATGGAGTGTGTGGGTGCTGGCATAAGTGGAGGGGGCCACCAGGGGCCCACGAGACAGGGGGGCGCGCCCTATAGGGGGGGGGGGGCGCCCTCCACTCTCGTGGCCTGGTGCTTGCCCCTCCTGCAGTGATTTCTGTGCCTAAAATCCTCAAATATTCCATAAAAATCATACTAAGTTTGCAGGGTATTTGGAGCACTTTTATTTTCGGACTATTTTTTATTGCACGGACAATTCAGAAAACAGACGGCTAATACTATTTTTGCTTTATTTAATTTAAATAACAGAAAGTAAAGAGAGGGTACAGAAGGTTGTGCCTTCTAGTTTCATCCATCTCATGATCATCAAAATGAATCCACTAACAAGGTTGATCAAGTCTTGTTAACAAACTCATTCCGAATAGCACGGAACCGGAGAAATTACGAATAACACTAAGTTACCTCAACGGGGATATGAAAATCCCCAACAATAAGAATATCATACTTTTTCTTGACAGTAGGGAGAGGAAATTCAAAACCTCCAATAATAATTGATGGGATTTTCTCAATAGTATTTATGCTATGAACTTGGATTTGCTTCCTCGGAAAATGTACCGTATGCTCATTTCCATTAACATGAAAGGTGACATTGCCTTTATTGCAATCAATAACAGCTCCTGCAGTATTTAAAAAGGGTCTACCAAGAATAATAGACATACTATCATCCTCGGGAATATCAAGAATAACGAAGTCTGTTAAGATAGTAACATTTGCAACAACAACAGGCACGTCCTCACAAATGCTGACAGGTATAGCAGTTGATTTGTCAGCCATTTGCAAAGATATATCAGTAGGTGTCAACTTATTCAATTCAAGTCTATGATACAAGGAAAGAGGCATATCACTAACACTGGCTCCTAAATCACATAAATCAGTTTTAACATAATTTCTTTTAATAGAGCAAGGTATAGTGGGTACTCCGGGATCACCAAGTTTCTTAGGTATTCCACCCTTAAAGGTATAGTTGGCAAGCATGGTGGAAATCTCAGTTTTAGGTATTTTCCTCTTATTAGTGATGATATCTTTCATATATTTAGCATAAAGGTTTGTTTTAAGGATATCAGTTAAGCGCATGTGTAAGAAATAGGTCTAATCATTTCAGCAAAACGCTCAAAGTCCT
This sequence comes from Triticum aestivum, assembly GCF_018294505.1. Classification (NCBI taxonomy): domain Eukaryota; kingdom Viridiplantae; phylum Streptophyta; class Magnoliopsida; order Poales; family Poaceae; genus Triticum; species Triticum aestivum. The sequence goes on from NC_057801.1 coordinate 735,825,364, forward strand.
CATCATCCTTTGACTTGGATGGTTTAGGAGGAAAGGGCATGGGTTTGTGAACCCATGGTTCTCTTTCTCTACCGTGCTGCCTAGCAACAAAATCTCTCTTATCATAACATTGGTTTCTTGATTGTGGGTTATCAAGACCAGTAGCAGGTTCAATTTCTATATCATTGTTATTACTAGGTTGAGCATCTACATGAACATCATTATTAGCATTATCATCAGGTTCATGTTCATCTCCGGATTGTGTTTCAGCATCAGAGATAGAAGTATTATTAGGATTCTCAGGTATTTCTACATTAGGTTCACTAGAAGTTTGCAAAGTCCTATCATTCTTCTTTTTCTTCTTCTTAGAAGAACTATGAGCATCTAGATTATTATTCTGAGAATCTTGTTCAATTCTTTTAGGGTGGCCTTCAGGATACAAAGGTTCCTGAGTCATTCTACCAGTTCTAGTAGCCACTCTAACAACAAAGTCATTTCTTTTATTTAATTCAGCAAGCAATTCATTCTGAGCCTTAAGTACTTGTTCAGCTTGAGTAGCAACCATGGAAGCATGTTTACTAGTGAGTTTAAGTTCACCTTTAACTCTATCTACATAATCATTCAAGCGTACTATCGTATAAGCATTATTCTTCAATTGTCTACCAACATAATCATTGAAATTTTCTTGTCTATTCATGAAATCATCAAATTCATCTAAGCAAGGGATATGAAATTTTAGTAGAAGGGATTTCATCTTTATCATATCTATAGAGAGAGTTTACCTTTATTACCTGTGTCGGGTTATCAAGACAATGTGTTTCTTCAACAGTCGGTATATTAAGACCATGTATTTCTTCAATAGGAGGTAAATTCTTAACATCTTCAGCTTTAATACCTTTTTCTTTCATTGATATCTTTGCCTCTTGCATATCTTCAGGACTGGGAAATAGAACACCTCTCTTCTTTGGAGTGGATTTAGGAATAGGCTCAGGAGTTGGCTCAATTGGTTCAGGAATTTCCTCAGGAATTGGCTCAGGGAGAGTCCAATTATTTTCATTAGTCAACATATTATTCAATAGTAACTCAGCTTCATCGACTGTTCTTTCCCTGGAAACACAACCAGCACAACTATCCAAGTAGTCCTTGGAAGCATCGGTTAGTCCATTATAAAAGATATCAAGTATTTCATTTTTCTTAAGTGGATGATCAGGCAAAGCATTAAGTAATCGGAGAAGCCTCCCCCAAGCTTGTGGGAGACTCTCTTCTTTGATTTGCACAAAATTATATATTTCCCGCAAGGCAGCTTGTTTCTTATGAGTAGGGAAATATTTAGCAGAGAAGTAATAAATCATATCCTGGGGACTACGCACACAACCAGGAGCAAGAGAATTATACCAAGTTTTAGCATCACCCTTTAATGAGAACGGGAATATCTTAAGGATATAAAAATAGCGAGATCTATCATCATGAGTAAACAAGGTAGCTATATCATTCAACTTGGTAAGGTGTGCCACAACAGTTTCAGATTCAAGGCCATAAAAAGGATCGGATTCTACTAAAGTAATAATTTCAGGATCAATAGAGAATTCATAATCCTTATTAGTAACACAGATAGGTGAAGTAGAAAAAGCAGGGTCAGGTTTCATTCTAGCATTAAGAGACTGCTGCTTCCATTTAGCTAATAATTTCTAAAGATCATATCTATCTTTGCAGGCAAAAATAGCTTCAGCAGCTTCTTTGTTCATAACATAACCCTCAGGAACAACGGGCAATACATAATCGTTGGGAGAATTTTCATCATCAGTATCATCAATAATAACATCTTCAATAATTTCATTCTCTCTAGCCCTAGCAAGTTGTTCATCAAGAAATTCACCTAATGGCACAGTAGTACCACGCACAAAAGTAGTTTCATCATAAGTATCATGCAAAGCAGAAGTGGTATCATCAATAACATGTGACATAACAGAATTCATAGCAGTAACAGGTTTAGGTGTCGCAAGCTTACTCATAACAGAAGGAGAATCTAGTGCAGAGCTAGATGGCAGCTCCTTACCTCCCCTCGTAGTTGAGGGAAAAATCTTGGTTTTAGCGTGTTTCAAGTTCTTCATAGTGATCAACAGATATAAATCCCAAGTGACTCAGAGAATAGAGCTATGCTCCCCGGCAACGGCGCCAGAAATTAGTCTTGATAACCCACAAGTGTAGGGGATCGGAACAGCTTTCGAGGGTAAAGTATTCAACCCAAATTTATTGATTCGACACAAGGGGAGACAAAGAATATTCTTGAGTATAGTAGTTGAGTTTTCAATTCAACCACACCTAGATAACTTAGTATCTGCAGCAAGGTATTTAGTAGCAAAGTTGTATGATAGTAATGGTAATAGTAGCAACAGTAAAGATAAATGTTTTTGGGTTTTTGTAGTAGTTGTAACAGTAGCAACGAAAAAGTAAATAAGGGAAGAACAATATATGAAAAGCTCGTGGGCAATGGATCAGTGATGGATAATTATGCCGGATGCGATTCCTCATGTAATAGCTATAACATAGGGTGACACAGAACTAGCTCCAGTTCATCAATGTAATGTAGGCATGTATTCCGTAAATAGCCATACGTGCTTATGGAAAAGAACTTGCATGACATCTTTTGTCCTACCCTCCCGTGGCAGCGGGGTCCTAGTGGAAACTAAGGGATATTAAGGCCTCCTTTTAATAGAGAACTGGACCAAAGCATTAACACATAGTGAATACATGAACTCCTCAAACTACGGTCATCACCGAGAAGTATTCTGATTATTGCCACTTCGGGGTTGTAGGATCATAACACATAATAGGTGACTATAGACTTGCAAGATAGGATCAAGAACACACATATATTCATGAAAACATAATAGGTTCAGATCTGAAATCATGGCACTCGGGCCCTAGTGACAAGCATTAAGAATAGCAAAGTCATAGCAACATCAATCTCAGAACATAGTGGATACTAGGGATCAAACCCTAACAAAACTAACTTGATTACATGGTAAATCTCATCCAACCCATCACCGTCCAGCAAGCCTACGATGGAATTACTCACACACGGCGGTGATCATCATGAAATTGGTGATGGAGGATGGTTGATGATGACGACGACGACGAATCCCCGTCTCCGGAGCCCCGAACGGACTCCAGATCAGCCCTCCCGAGAGAGATTAGGGCTTGGCGGCGGCTCTGTGTCGTAAAACGCGATGAAACTTTCTCTTTGATTTTTTTCTCCCCGAGACGGAAGATATGGAGTTGGAGTTGAGGTCGGTGTAGGTCCAGGGGCCCACGAGATAGGGGGGCGTGCCCTACAGGGGGGGGGGCGCCCCCCTATCTCGTGGATAGGCCGTGGGCCCCCTCGTGTATTTCTTTTGCCCAGAAATTCTTATTAATTCCAAAAAGTGCCTCCGTGGATTTGCAGGTTAGTCCAAGAACTTTTCTTTTCTACACATAAAACAACATCATGACAGTTCTGCTGAAAACAACGACAGTCTGGGTTAGTTTCATTCAAATCATGCAAGTTAGAGTCCAAAACAAGGGAAAAAGTGTTTGGAAAAGTAGATTCATGCCGGACTCGACGTACACCACGTCGTAGCTCAGGCCCTTGTAAGCAAGGCCTTTCGTACAGGTTTCTACTGGCTGACGGCCCAAGCAGACGCACAGGACCTTGTCCAACATTGCGTCGGATGCCAGCTTTTCGCCAACCAAAGCCATATGCCACCCACCGCTCTACAAACAATCCCCATCACTTGGCCTTTTGCGGTCTGGGGGCTTGATATGGTCAGACCCCTTAAAGGAGGAATCCATCAGAAAAAATACTTGTTGGTCATGGTGGATAAATTCACTAAATGGATAGAGGCCAAACCAGTTAAAACGGCTGAATCCGGACCCGTGATAGACTTCATATCTGATATTGTGCACCGTTATGGTGTTCCCCACAACATCATCACCGATAACGGCTCCAAATTTACAGCCGATGTGGTGAAAACTTTGTGAAGTAACATGGGCATTAAGCTCGACTACGCCTCCGTCTATCACCCTCAAACAAACGGTCAAGTCGAACGAGCCAATGGTCTTATTATGAGCGTCATTAAACCTAGACTAGTGCAATCTTCAAAAGAATCAGACACGCACTCGGGTTGAGGAGCTTGACTCCGTACTCTGGGGGCTGCAGACCACGCCAAATCGCACTACCGGATATAGACCCTTCTTCATGGTGTACGGCGCAGAGGCTGTGTTGCCCTGCGATGTTATTCATGACTCACCTCGAGTGTGCATGTACGAAGAGAGAGAGAGAGAGAGGCCGAGCTTGATCGTCAGGACAGTTTAGATGCCCCAGAAGAGGGGTGCGACGTCGCAAAAGCCCGTTCCGCATTTTATCAACAACATGCTCGCAGGTATCAAAGCAGAGAAGTACAGGCCAAGATTTATAACATTGGCAAACTCGTGTTACGTCTATCGGAGAAGAAAAAGGACAAACTCAAGCCCAAGTGGGAGGGTCCCGTCATCATTGACAAGGTTCTCACCGGAGGAGCGTACCGCCTGTGCGATGCATCAGATAATCGCCTCGAGCCGAACCCATGGAACACGGCCAGACTCCGAAGATTCTACGCCTAGCGCTGAACTCTTTGTTCGTCTCCTTCCCCTCATTCTTTTATATTTATTTTTAGCTCTTTTTTTGCCTTTTCTCTTATAGCTTAAAAGCTTTCGCATGTCTAGACCGCACACTTATGACACACTAATCTTCAAGTATGTGCGCCCATTGTACCTGGGGGCTTCTTATACAGAAGCTTATTATAATTATTTTCTGAGCATCAAGCTCACTGCATATGTGTCCTTTTTCCATATGTACCTTTTCTCCGCCATTAGATGCATCGATATGACTTAAGTTTTGGCCAAGCTGGGTTGCCTGGCTCCTGTGCTTATGCCCTACGTTCCCATTAGTTCGGCTAGGGCAAAAATGGAGCACCTCTGCGATTGTTACTGCCGGGTACTCCAGATGTGTACCTCAGACTGGGTGAAGCCGAAAGCTAGTGTTCTTAAGGGAATATTCGGCCGGTGGACTAAAGATGTTTCTTACTTATTACACTATGAACCCCCAGATGTCACTTATACTGCGACTTTTCGATCACAGTTCGGACATGCACGTTAATGCATGCGTACCTAGGGAAAGGAACACTTAACAGAACTAGTCTCTCTGGAAGATGTTTCTTACTATCAATGTAATATAACATAGCTAGTTGGGTACTTGTCTGTTCAAGCAACTATGACCCCTACGCCTGGTTTCCAAGCGTACCCTAGTTTATATTACCGAGCGGGTATTCGGAAACACTCTGGACTTTTGGGTCCGGAGGCCGAAGTGAAAAGGTCCGCCAAGACAAATGTTTTACAATCCGGCTAGGGACAAACTTGTCCATTGAAGTACATAGTCATTTGGACTCAAAAGCTTCTTATTCTATGCCATCCAACAGGTTGTCTAGCCTACAATCCTGTTGGGAATACTTTGCGGCTAATTCTACCTGGTCATACACCAGACTAACTGGAATTTCTTTCCCATCTGACCCTAAAGGTCCGACCCGGGCCATATGATTCGGATCGAGCTTCGTATACCATGTTTTCACCATGGCCCAAGCTTTCCTCGCACCTTCTTGGCAGGACGATATCTTCCATAATTGGAAACGCTGCCGCGCTCCCTTGAACAGCTGTACAAGCTCCTCCATACTTCCTGGTAGGGAGGCGGACGACCACAAGGCCTTGGCGACACTCTGCATTGCCTGCCAAACTTGCTTGTGTAGTTGCGAAAGCTCTTGTAGCAGATCACGTGAGGATCCGGGCATCTCCTCTTCGGGACGGCCAATCAGCATACCGACAAACTTAACTCTGTTAGTCACACTCTTTGCCAAACTATATAAAGATTCGTTTGAGCACATACTAAAAATGCCGCGTTGAAGCCTTTTATTTTCCTTCACGGAGTCAGCCAGCTGGCCCCAAACATCTTTCACCTCTTCACCCAACTGGGTATTGGCATCTTGGAGTTTGTTTTTCTCCTAAATGACCCGTGTAAGTACATGCTTGCTAGTGGACGAATGCCTTTGAGCTCCTTGTTCACCCTCTTGTGGGATTTCCGGATTCTATTCCGGATTATCTAAGGATTTTGTCATCAGATATTGTTAGCATTACTGGTCTATACATACAATCTTGTGTTTTCTCAATTCGGGAATACATACCAGTGGATGCCTTTTTGGATTTTTCCAGCTCGGTCGTAGCGGATGTTAGCCGGGTCCGACACTTTTCCAGCTCTTGAGACAACATGTTGTTCTTCTCTGAGAGCACCTATTAATACAATGATCCTTAAATCAATTGTACCAACTATTTCAAGTCTCAGGGGCTACTAATATATATAATTATTAGATTTTTACAACTGTGTACTTACCCGTATATCTTTCAAATACTGGTCTGTGGGTGTAGCAAGCCCATCTTGAGCAGCTCGGATGTACGCATCACCTGAGTTGAAGGCATCGTAAGCCTCTTCTAAAAAACTAGGGTCGCGTAGTACGGCCCGGCGGCGCCGATGATTCATGGCGCTTTCCACTTCAGAATTTGTGACACATACTCTATCCAAATCCTTTGTATGAGGACACTCTGCATTAGCCTCAGCCCTTGAAATAGGGTTCGGAATTCGGCTAGTAGAGGCATGATCGGCAGGATCCCCGGACTCAGTCCGGCGAATGGTCTTCCTGTTAAGACACGACGGATAGTGTCATACTTTAAGATGACAACCGCGGAGCATGTTGAAAACCATACCTCTTTGAGGGCGGCTCGGCCACAGTTCCATCTGCCTTTCTCTTTGAAGGCCTGCCCGGCATAGGCACCGCTTTCTGGCGAGTCGCCTCGGGTTTGCCATGGCGTGCCGATCGTCTCCCCTTTAGAGCATAAAATTGTGCAATGGGTAAGGTGGAAAGAATAAATCCTCTTGTAGGATACGTCTCCTGATTACTTACATGCGACACAGGGAGGAGGCCGGGATAGTCAGCAATGATGGCCACTTCTGTGCTGTCACAACTTTCTTGGTAAAATACCCCTTCCCCGAGCTCCACAAATATATCTGGATCCTCTTCGAATCCGGGGTCAAGGGTTCGGTTGTGGTCCTTTGGCTGTGGGGCTGGGCTATGGATCTCCCTGGCGATTTTCCACCATTCCTATTATGAATGGACGAATTAAAATATTTATGAAAAGATACTCAGGGAATATATAGAGCAAAGTAGTGGGATGGAAACTCACCCAGCTGAGAGGGTTGTACATAGAAAATCCATCTCTGGGCTTAATGCGGATGAACTCCTCTTGCTCCCCTTTGTATAGTACGGACAATATTTTTGCCAAAGCGGTGGGCGTGTCCGGACCCTTTCGACCGCAGCGGGTGGCGTCGTCTTCTCCATTGAAGTGCCACATGGGACGCCCTCGGTATTGGAGTGGCTGAACCCCTCGCACTATGGATATCGCCATAACTTCGGTTATGGATAATCCGGATTGAGAAAGTGAGGCGTTTCTTCAATGGAGCACTTGAAAATTCAGGAAGGCCCATTCATATTGGGTCAGGAAGGGAGACGTCCTCTACATAAAACCATTCGGGAGGCCATTCCCCGGATGCCTTCTTCGGTGTACCGGATAGGTATCCGGTCACAGCGATGCGCCATATCTAGGATCCGCCCACTTGGAATATTGATCCCTCTTGATTAAGAGGGACGAGGCAAAATAGCTTCTTCCATAACTCGAAATGGGCCTCACAACCATGAAATAACTCGCAAAGAGCGACATAATCTGCGATGTGCAGGATGGAGGCAGGTGTGAAGTTGTGCAGTTGGAGGCCGTAGTACTCCATAAGCCCTCGGAGGAACGGATGGATTGGAAATCAGACACCTCTTAGCAAGTGGGGGACAAAGCATACTCGTTCCCCCTTGGACGGGTTCAGATACTCCTCCGCCTGCTCCCCGCCGTCAAAGGAAGCCAATCCGGCTTGAATGGGGACCAAATATGCGGGGGGAAGGAACCCCTAGGTCTGCAACTTCACCAGTTGACCCTGGGATACATAACACTTCCCCCAATCACCCTTTTTGAGGCTGTGAGAGCAGGAGGAAGAGCTGCGGGCACTAGCCATGTTGGGGTGGTTTTTGTGGGCACGCTCTGATGATTCCTCGCTTTGGAGAGATGGTGTGGATTGGATATGAAGATCCCCATCTCTTTAAATAGACAATTTAATTACATGGTTAGGGTGGTAAGTGTAAAAATGCATCGACCTTTCGTATTCGCTCGACACGTGAAAGCTGAAACCATGAAGGTACAAAAGCCGACGAGCGTGACGTTAAATGGGAAGCCGAATACTGCTTTTTACAATAGGTGCTTTGAAGAGTTCGGAGAAGGAACCCACCTTGAAATGTCGAAGACAATCTGCGCACTGGACTCATCGTCATTGAATCCTGGTTCGGGGGCTACTGAGGGAGTCCTGGATTATGGGGTCTAAGGGAGTCCTGGATTAGGGGGTCCTTGGCCAGCCGGACTATATACTTTGGCCAGACTGTTGGACTATGAAGATACAAGATTGAAGACTTTGTCCCGTGTCCGGATGGGACTCTCCTTTGCGTGGAAGGCAAGCTTGGCAATTCAGATGTGTAGATCTCCTTCTCTGTAACCGACTCTATGTAACCCTAGCCCCCTCCGGTGTCTATATAAACCGGGGGGTTTAGTCCGTAGGACAACAACAATCGTACCATAGGCTAGCTTCTAGGGTTTAGCCTCTACGATCTCGTGGTAGATCAACTCTTGTAATACTCATATCATCAAGATCAATCAAGCAAGAAGCAGGGTATTACTTCCAACGAGAGGGCCCGAACCTAGGTAAACATCGTGTCCCCCGCCTCCTGTTACCATTAGCCTTAGATGCACAGTTCGGGACCCCCTTCCCGAGATCCGCCAGTTTAATTTGACACCGACATTGGTGCTTTCATTGAGAGTTCCACTGTGTCTTCACGGTAAGGCTTGATGGCTCCTTCGATTATCCAGAACGATGCGATCCAGGGTGAGGTTTTCCTCAACGGACAACTCTTCATATTTGGTGGCTTCGCACTGCTGGCCAACTCGCTCGACCATCTAGAGTAGATCGATAGCTACACCCCTGGCCATCAGGTCAGGTTTGGAAGCCTGAACTACATTGCTGACATCCGCGAAGACTTGATCTTCGACGGATTCGAGCCCATGACAGGTATACCGCACGGTCACGATGAGCATGACCTAGATCTGTCGTCGGACTGTGCCCAGGAGACCGCATCTACAGCTGCTCCGGCTCTGAGTCCGGAGCAGATCGTACCATCCGGGGACGGGTGGATGGCCCCGCCTTGGAGGCCGCTTACTCATCAGCGATAGAGCCGAACACAGACTTCGCCTCTAGTGAGGTCTGTGTCATCGGACCCTCTGCCTCGTCTCTAGCCACAGGTTCCAAACCATGTACATCCGCGCCCGTCGTACCTAATTGGGCGTCGATCATGGTATTTAGCTCCATGAATATCTTTCAACAGTCACCCTTGGGCGAATTGCTAAATTCATTAAAATCTCTCTCCCTGTCAAAGGACTCTCGGCCGAACTATGGCCGGCTCGAGTGGGAAGCGGACGACAAAGAAATTTGTTACCCTCCCACCACCCACTTAACAGCCACTGTCGATGAATTAAACGACATGCTTGACTTCGACTCCGAGGACATCGGCAGTATGGATGACGACGCCGGAGACGAACAAGAACCACCACCCACAGGGCGCTAGACAGCCACCTCGTCGTATGACATATACATGGTGGACACACCTAGCAAAAAAATGGCGATGATCAAACGGATGCAACGGAGGATAATCCTCCTGAGAAGCAGCCAAAGCGCCAACGTAAGCGCCACCGCTCTAAATCCCGCCATAGCAAAAGCAACAATACCGGCTCAAGAAAGAATAACACCCTGGACGCCGCCGAAAACAACGATAACCCTGCAGATCCAGCGATAGAGCAGGACGAGCAAGGAGATGGCGAACACAGTCCAGGGCCGCTGTCCAATCACAGTGATGCCGAAGACAAAGCTTATAAACCTGTCCCCGAAGAGGAGAACAGTCTGGATGACGATACACGCATCATCCCGGAAAAACAGTTGGAACAAGAGCACCTCCACGATAGACTTATTGCCACAGCGAGGAGCTTAAAGAAGCAGAAGCAACGGCTTAAAGCCGCGCAAGATACACTCAACCAAAGATGGAACGAAGTGCTCGACATTGAGGAAAAATACGATGGTGACCGCCAAACAAAGAGTTATCCAAAACGCAAGCTGCTGCCCGAATCCAACGATGAGGCTATCATGCCCATACCACCGAAAAACAATACAGCTGATCTGCCAGACCGACCACCCCGTGGCCGAGACAGAGATGCTAATAACTCGAAACATAAATTAGCACCCCCTCCCAGTAAAGTAAAGGAGGTTGCAAGCACGTACCAGGAACACGATCTACGCGAGCACCTAGACAAAAGAGCCGGCATAACCAGGTTCATATATGGAAACATGTCCCTATGCAAGACCATGGCCTCAAAACCAATTATATGGATCGACCACTAGTTCGGAATCAGCACCAAACACTACAGCCGTCGGACCCATGCCATGACACAGTTAAGTATAGGGGCACCACACAGCCCCTGTGTTTCACTGATGAGGTGCTGGATCACGAATTTCCAGGGGGGTTTAAACCTGTAAACATCGAGGCATATGATAGAACGACAGACCCTACGGTCTGGTGAGGACTTTATTCTTCACATCCATATGGCTCGAGGAGATGATCTCCACGCCATCAAATACCTGCCCCTCAAGCTCAAAGGACCAGCTCGACACTGGTTGAAAAGCCTCCCCGAAAACTCAATTGGAAGTTGGGAGGAACTTGAGGACGCTTTGAGGGCTAGTTTTCAAGGGACCTATGTCCGACCTCCGGATGCTGACGACCTAAGTCACATAATCCAACAACCCGGAGAGTCAGCCCGTAAGCTTTGGAACAGATTTCTCACTAAGAAGTAAGAAGAATCAAACCGTCGACTGCCCGGATGCCGAAGCCTTAGCGGCTTTTAGGCATAGTATCCGGGACGAATGGCTAGCCAGACACCTCGGCTAGGAAAAGCCAAGGACAATGGAAGCCTTAACAAGCCTCATGACCCGCTTTTGCGCAGGCGAGGACAGCTGGTTGGCCCGCATCGGCACCAGCGAACCAAGCACATCCGAAGTCAGGGATGGCAATGGGAAGCCGCGACGCAATAAAAGCAAGCGTCGTAATACTAAAGACAGCCCAGCCAACACAGCGCTCAACGCCGAATTCAAGGTCTCTCGACCCGGTCAACGGAAAAAGCCATTTAAAGGCAGCAGAGATGGACCGTCCAGCCTAAACAATATTCTAGACAGATTGTGTCAAATTCATGGCACCCTCGAAAAACCTGCAAACCATACCAATAGAAAAGGCTGGGTGTCACATCCCTAGCTTCTGGTTTGCTCTGAGCTAGCTAGTCATGTGTGCATCATGTTTAAATTCTGAAATTTGAACTGAGGGAATTTTGGAAGCCTCAAAAACTTGAATAAAAGAGGGGCAAAGAACCCTGGAAAATGCATTCAATGTTTTCAAAATGGCCTTAAATAATGTTGGTTATATTTTGGCAAGGGTTTTGCACCAAACCAAAAATAATGAACATTTTTGAGGAATATTTTGAGCACTGAATCTAAATCATTACTTTATTTGCATTTGGAACTATATTCATAACTTATATAGAATATATTTCCAAATACCCTGAAACATTTCTATGTGCTTTTGGAAAAGTCCATTAAGCAGCATAAATATTTTCAGAGGAGTTTTTGGCATTGTTTGAATTATTTTTAAATTCAAAACAGTGGCAAAACAGATTAAATAAAATAAAACAGAACAGAAAAATATAAAACAGAGACTTACCTGGCGCTTACCTGTCCAGCCCAGCCGGCCCAGCTCCCCCACCTGGCCGGCCCAGCCCACCTCCTCCCCCTTGTCATCTTCCTCCTCGCGCCAGTAGGCGCAGGCGCGTGGCCGGAGCGCGCGCGCACGCGCCCGAGCCACCTCCTGCTTGCCGCCCCGCCCCGGATCGGCTAAGGATGCCACGACACCCCCCTGGAACCCCCTCGTCCGCTCCCTTGCCTCCCTGCTCTCTCCCTCTCACTCCCCTGCTCTTTTCCCCTCATGGCCGAAGCCGCCATGGCCACTCCGCTGAGAAACACCACGACCAGCCACTCCCTCGCTCCCTCTCCGTGTTCCCGAGATTCGTATCGCCTCCAGCGTCATCCTCGCCAAACCAAGCATCACCGGAAGCCCTGCAATGCCGGCGCCATCATCTTCTTCTTCCTCGGGCACCGAAGGCCGTCATCGTCGATTCGTCGCCGTCATCGCTTCCCCGAGCTCGTTGACCATCTCGACGTGACCACTGTGAGCTCATGATCCGTTTCCCCCTATTACCGCACTCGATAGCGCTCTATAGTCGCGTATCGCCGAGCCCGAAAGCTCACCGCCGCCGGCCATGTCGCCGTCGTGGCTACAAACGCCGTAGCTCGTGCCTGGGCGCGTCATAGTACTCGGTTTGCTCCCAGGAGATGACCCCGACCACCAGCTGGACCTGCCATGCACCAGAACTCCGAACCCGCGCTCGCCCGAACTCCGGTCGCCGCCGCGGGCCCCGTTCCGGTGAGCTCGGGCCACCTCAGCCCCTGCCGTTTGCACAGATGGATACGGGCGACTCCCAGCTCCACGTAGACGCACTCATCCGCCCCTTTGGTCGCCGGAGATGCAAACCCGAGCGTCTCCGCCGCTCTGCTTGGTCGTCGGCGGCTAGCCGCCGGTGTGTCCGACGTGGCCGCGTGATTAGTGTTAATCACGACCAGCTAACCTCCCCAGAGCCGCTGACGTATGGGCCCCACGCCCTTATTTAATCCTTATCTTTTCTGTTAAGTTTTAAACTAACCACCATGGGCCCACACGTCAGCTTTGACCAAGCTGACGTGGCTGTTGACCTGGTCCCACCTGTCATTGTCACTAACCAGCACTAGTCACTGACCAGTGGGCCCCACTGGTCAGGTTTGACCTGGGGCGCCCAGTTGACTCTGCTGACGTCACAGTGACGTTGGGCTGACGCAATAAGTATTTTCTGGATTTAAAAATAATCAGGAAATTCCAGAAAATTGTATAAATTTCAATAAATCATAGAAAATTAACCGTAACTCCAAATTAAATAAATTATATATGAAAAATTATCAGAAAAATTCAAGGAATCCATCTGTACCATTTTCATGCATGTTAGAACAACTTATAGCTGCTGTTTAGCACAAATCAATTAAATGGCATTTGAATAATCACATATGGAGTTTGAATTTGAATCTTGTATTCAAACCAACTTCATTTAATCTGTTGCTAGTTGCATTAGCCCAAAACACATTCATTTTGCCATGTCATGATCATGCATCATATTGTGCATTGCATTGATTGTGTTTCTTCTGTGTTGCCGGTATTGTTCCCCCTCGGTAGACGTGTACCGACGATGTGATCGTTGACACTGATGAAGACTCAATGTTATCTTCAGAAGTGCCAGGCAAGCAAAACCCCCTTGTTCATTCCGATACAATCCCACTCTCTCGCTCCTGCTCTCTTTTACTGCATTAGGACAACATCGATTCATCTGTTACTTGCTGCGGTAGCTGAACCCCTTTATCCTCTGCATGACCTGTCATTCCACAGTAAATAGATGAAACCCACTAGCATGAGTAGGAGTTGTTTGAGCCCTGTTGTGCCTACTCATCCATGCTTGTTTGTCATGCCTGCTACTGCTTAGAGTTGAGTCAGGTCTGATTCATCGGGGATGAATCAGAGGCGTGTGAACATGTCCTACCGTGTGTGAGCTAAGTGTGTGAACACGATTTGGTAAAGGTAGCGGTGAGAGGCCATGTAGGAGTACATGGTGGGTTGTCTCATTGAAGCCGTCCTCAGGAACTGAGTTCTGTGTTTGTGATCCATGATTCAGCTACTACCATACATTGGGCCCTGAAATATGACCCCGCTCGACTTCTTATTCACCCTTGTCCTCTGTCCAGGAGTTGCAAGTAGTTTCTGGTGCTTGTAGTATGCTGGAGGCCGTGGACAGCGCTGACCGTAGGGGTGGGCTGTGATGCGGTAGGCACGTGGCCGGGTATACCGGGTGCCCGTTTGGTGTCACGGAACCCTGTTCACATCGTTTGGGGCTGTGAGCGAAACTCCGGCCGGATCTCCTCATGGATGGAACCCGAATAGGCGATAAACCTGGACTAGAGACTTGAGTGTTTAGGTAGGTCGTGGTCTACACCCACGTCGGCTTTCGCTTGAAGTCTGCCGAGCACATGTCGTGTGCAGACGCTAAGTGGTGGAAACATGTATGAAGAAGTACACCCCTGCAGGGTTAACATCATCTATTCGAATAGCCGTGTCCGCGGAAAAGGACTTCTGGGTTGCTTATATCAGTTCATAGACAAGTGAAAGTGGATACTCTAAAATACGCAAGATAAGCGTGAGTGCTATGGATGGCGTTCTCGTAGGGAGACGGGAGCGGATCCATAGTGGTGTATTGATATGGTGAATATGTGGACTCGTGTGCGCCACCTCAAAAGAGTTACATTGCAGTCGTAGTTCAGGATAGCCACCGAGTCAAAGCTGGCTTGCTGCAGTTAAACCCCACCATCCCCTTTGTTGATAATGATGCATATGTAGTTAGTTCTGATGTAAGTCTTGCTGGGTACATTTGTACTCACGTTTGCCTATTTTATGTTTTTGCAGAGAGACTTCGGTCTCACTAGTAGTTTCGCGTGGACTTCGACGTTTAGCTTGTTACCTCAGCTACGATCTTGTGCCCTCGGCAGGATCTGGTAGATAGTCAGGCTTCTCAGCCTTTTTCATTTATAGATGTCTGTACTCAGACATGATAGCTTCCGCTTGTGCTTTGACTTGTATGCTCTGAATGTTGGGTCATGAGACCCATGTTTGTAATATCTCGCTCCTCGGAGCCTATTGAATAAATACTTGAGTCGTAGAGTCATGTTGTGATGCCATGTTGTATTTGCACATATCGAGCATATTGTGTGTATGTTATTGAAATGCTTGGTATGTGTGGGATCTGACTATCTAGTTGTTTATCTTTAGTAGCCTCTCTTACCGGGAAATGTCTCCTAGTGTTTCCACTGAGCCATGGTAGCTTGCTACTGCTCCGGAACACTTAGGCTGGCCGGCATGTGTCCTTCTTCGTTCCTGTGTCTGTCCCTTCGGGGAAATGTCACGCGATGAATACCGGAGTCCTGTTAGCCTGCTACAGCCCGGTTCACCGGAGTCCTGCTAGCCCAGTGCTACAGCCTGGATTCACTCGCTGATGACCGACACGTTCGATGCTGGGTCATGGATGCCTGTCCCTGTAAGTCTGTGCCACTTTGGGTTTACGACTAGCCATGTCAGCCCGGGCTCCTTATCATATGGATGCTAGCGACACTGTCATATACGTGTGCCAAAAGGCGCAAACGGTCCCGGGCAAAGGTAAGGCGACACCCGTGGGAATACCGTGCGTGAGGCCGCAAAGTGATATGAGGTGTTACATGCTAGATCGATGTGGCATTGAGTCGGGGTCCTGACAGCGTTGGTATCAGAGCTTGACTGCCTGTAGGATTACCAAGCCAAACTGGTCGAAGTTGAGTCTAGAAATTCTTTAGTTATATAAGGGAATTGATTGTGGGATGGAACGTAAGGCTCTTTTTACTCCTTATACCTTATGCCCTTCTGATCTGAGTCATCTTATCTTTCCTACGGGGATTAAGAACTAGGCTATCTCTTCTTTCTATCAGGATCACGTGTACTAATCCGTAGACTTATAGATTGTTGGATTTAAGCTTGAGTTCAGTTTCTACTACTTCCGTACGTTAATTGTTGATCTCGAAACCTTGATATTGTGCTTCTGAGTGGTTATGCCACCATTTTTGTGAATGTCTCAAATCTTTTCTGAGCATTTACAGCCGTTATGCTGTCCGAGTCATCCCAGGTTTCTAAATAGTCTGATGCATTTGCAAATTCCTTCCTTCCGTTTCAATGTTCCTTGGGCCAGATTAACCACACTAATCAGTGAGTTGAGGTACTCTGTTACCTTGACATATATGTTGGAGTTACTATTATGACCCTAGGTATCTTAGGGAGTCACCTAGTAACTTAGCAATGTTTGTGTTCCCAGTGTGATGATTCTGGCCATCATTCTCGAAAGCATCCCGTGATGCTACTTAGTAATAGGTATTCTGTTCCTGGGTTTTTGAACCCGAGATTCACTCTACTTACTTCATGTTGATAGTATTTGCTAGTTCCTTCAGGATATTAGTAACTTTGCGATAGTCCTCGAGGTCTGTGGTATTTCCTTCTTCCAAATACTATGAACCGCTCATGGCAGATGTTTATTGGATCAAAGATCACAATTAGAGTACTCTTGAGGAGATCTCCATTCATAAATCATGACTCTGCCAGTCCTACCTCTCTACATGGGTTATCTGGAAGAAATGTTGATCTCGCTCGACATACTAATCTATGCATCCACAACTCAGAAAATTATATGTTCCTTTGAGTTGTCCCTCTTTAGTTGTCTACTGACCTTCGTCTATCAATTGATAGTCAAGGGTATGCATGCATTCGTTTATCGATGCCTATTACCCTTGTGGTCCGTCAAGCCATTCTATAACAGAATGACTAGGAGAAACAAACTCCAGTACCTCTTCCATATCCAGGATTGGGTCAAAGAAGTTGTGCTCCGCAGATCAAATTGCTAATCCAGCTTTTGTTCTGTTCTACCTTGGAGTATCACCATCTTTATATCGGGATTGTTATAGGAATTGCACACCATCCTATGAACTCTTGGTACAGTGATACTTCTTGCCATCATTAGTCATTCCTCGGTCTTCGTGTTGATGCAACCGGAATACCGACAAATGAATTGTGATGTGTGAAATCAATACGCCTAGCAACCTCGTTGCTGGGTAGTTAAAGGACAATAATTTCATTCTTAGTGTGTTGGTTATTGAATCATCATTCTAAGATTGATCGTGCTACCTAGTCCATTCTCCTGGTTCACTCCTCGATCGATGAGTTAGGATTATTTCAAATCCTTGCTCTATTGATCATATCGTCTTGCCCTGAAAAGCAAGATTGTTCTCGAGCTTAGTAACATACCGGTGGTTCGTGATTTTCTGAATGTCTTCTCGGAAGTATCACCAGGTCGTCACCTGACCGTTATGTTGAGCTCGTGATCAAGTTGGTTTCTTGTGAACCACCCTTTCTCCAAGAATCTGTGTTGGATATCCCGGAGCTAGTTGGTTAAGCTAGACAACAACTTGGAGAGTTGGAAGATAAAAGCTTGCCTAACTTAGTTCATTTTCAAAAGGGATATCTTGTGTTTGTGTGTGTTGAAGAAAGATGATATCTTCATCGATTGGTCCCTGTGATCAGTTGCTGGACCTACTGTCTTATCAATCCTTTGATTTGAGTGTAGGCTATCGTCAAATCAAATTAGTACCAACGATATTTGTAATGTTGTCTTACTCGTGGTTGATCCCTCGAGCATACACCATTATATCTTTTTGGTCTGACCAATGCTATCACCTTGTTCACTTAACTATGGAATTCCTTTTAAAAGGAAACCCGGATGAATTGTTGTTGAGCCCATTGACAACATCCTTATCTCCTCCATGATTTGTTGAACATTAAGCTAGTGTTGGAAACTTTTGAAAGCATTTCTTCATGCTAGTTCATGAAGCATATGTTCGGATGTAAGAAGTGACTTCCTCCAGTTCATGTGCATTTGATGCAAGCTGCCGCCGTGGATTCGAGAAGGTCAATGTTGCTTCCTCTGGAATCATCGCAAGTCAGTCATGCACATGTGCGAAGAATTCTGTGGTTTGAAGACTTGCAACCTTCAATCTATATGTATCCCTAGCACACCAAGCCACTGATTGATTTGTTCAAGGAGAAGAAGTTCCTTCTTAAGAGTATACCTTATGCAAGGATTTTGATATCCTCATTGATGGTTCCCCTCCAGAACTCGGTAGTGTTTTATTATAAGACTACCACGTGGTCATGTTTGTCTGGGACAGCGTGTTCACATGTTTGTAGCAGAACCAGCTCATGTTTTGGAGCTTGCTATTGTAGTTCATTCCCCGAGAATCTCGCAACGTCATCTCGTCGATTCGTGTTGCAAACTTCCGTTTTTCTTCCTAGACTCGATGAGTCTGGAATATCCTGACACCAACCAGATCTGAATCTCAGGCAGATATGATGGTTGGAATATTTCCCAAGAATTATAATATTGGTCGCGCGATAACCGGTAAAGTGGATGTCGTGGCCAACACACCCAGCCGGAAGACCTGTTATTATAATATCTTGATTAATGAAGTTGGCCACCTCCCCATAGGGATTTCGTAGGGTTTACTCCCTAGTTGCCCCTATGGATTTTTGTGTTCCCGAAGTCCGACCTTTTACTTGATGTTCTAGATATCAAACCATATCTATGAATGGGTTACGCTAGCACATCAAGGACAACATTAGAAGCGGAGTGCTAAATGTCTCTCGGTCGATCGTCCAGATTTTGTTCCTTGGCTCGCTAAGGTGAAATCTGAGAAAGTGTTATCCTCCTTTGCATCTGCATCGTCCATCGCTATTCATCATGGTAGTAAGTTGTGTTGCCAGAATCCTTGACACGGATATTGGTAAAACCTTGATGATTATGGAAATGCTCAAGTTCTTGAGAGCACGCACAAGCGTTAGGTGTTACCATCGGCACTAGCTAGGTTTGCTCTCAACTTCCTCGGTTATGCTATAACTTCTCAACAGTGGATTCACTCTCTATTGTTGGGTTCTCCCCAGTTACTAGAATCATTCCCATCATTTGCATTTTGTTCCCAGCTTGCACCGCCAATGTGCCATTCTACCATGGGTCTCTTCCATTTCCGGTGATAAGCAAATTCATCCATTGCGTTGTCTTCAACAAGGTAATCCACATCATCCAAGTCTCGAGTATGCCATTCTACTGACCCCCTCCAAACGATCGCTTGGGAATTGCCTTAGGCTGATATAGAGAGTCTCAATGATCTCTATATCAAAGGTAATTCCTTTTGCCACTTAAGGGGATATTTCTACGAGTCACCTTCCCTAAGGTGCATCGTTATGGTATCATGGCAACTCAACTCCTCGCTACGTTGGCAATCGTTTACCACCTTCTTAGGTGTGGAATTGTTGTCTACCTAGTGAACCCTCGTCATCTGTTCCACTCCATCCCTCTAGAGGAGTGCTTCGTGTCTCAGCTCGAGAAATGTTGTTATGTCTCATTCCGTGGGTTAATCCTGAGTTGTTCGACCTTCGAGAAGAACAATTCTTTAGGGTCTTTCCTTTCCTCTCGTTGTCATGATAGTTGGAGTTCTCAAGGCAAGACTTCAAGACAATGATGGTGAATGAATCAACGTTCAATTGAAGTGCACCCTGGATCGTGAAGATTATACTAGTTTGCGTTACCCCTTCACCTTACCCTACGCTTGAATCTCGAGACGAGATTCTTGTTTAGTGGGGGTGAGTTGTCACATCCCTAGCTTCTGGTTTGCTCTGAGCTAGCTAGTCATGTGTGCATCTTGTTTAAATTCTGAAATTTGAACTGAGGGAATTTTGGAAGCCTCAAAAACTTGTAAAAGAGGGGCAAAGAACCCTGGAAAATGCATTCAATGTTTTCAAAATGGCCTTAAATAATGTTGGTTATATTTTGGCAAGGGTTTTGCACCAAACCAAAAATAATGAACATTTTTGAGGAATATTTTGAGCACTGAATCTAAATCATTACTTTATTTGCATTTGGAACTATATTCATAACTTATATAGAATATATTTCCAAATACCCTGAAACATTTCTATGTGCTTTTGGAAAAGTCCATTAAGCAGCATAAATATTTTCAGAGGAGTTTTTGGCATTGTTTGAATTATTTTTAAATTCAAAACAGTGGCAAAACAGATTAAATAAAATAAAACAGAACAGAAAAATATAAAACAGAGACTTACCTGGCGCTTACCTGTCCAGCCCAGCCGGCCCAGCTCCCCCACCTGGCCGGCCCAGCCCACCTCCTCCCCCTTGTCATCTTCCTCCTCGCGCCAGTAGGCGCAGGCGCGTGGCCGGAGCGCGCGCGCACGCGCCCGAGCCACCTCCTGCTTGCCGCCCCGCCCCGGATCGGCTAAGGATGCCACGACACCCCCCCTGGAACCCCCTCGTCCGCTCCCTTGCCTCCCTGCTCTCTCCCTCTCACTCCCCTGCTCTTTTCCCCTCATGGCCGAAGCCGCCATGGCCACTCCGCTGAGAAACACCGCGGCCAGCCACTCCCTCGCTCCCTCTCCGTGTTCCCGAGATCCGTATCGCCTCCAGCGTCATCCTCGCCAAACCAAGCATCACCGGAAGCCCTGCAATGCCGGCGCCATCATCTTCTTCTTCCTCGGGCACCGAAGGCCGTCATCGTCGATTCGTCGCCGTCGTCGCTTCCCCGAGCTCGTTGACCATCTCGACGTGACCACTGTGAGCTCATGATCCGTTTCCCCCTATTACCGCACTCGATAGCGCTCTATAGTCGCGTATGTCGCCGAGCCCGAAAGCTCACCGCCGCCGGCCATGTCGCCGTCGTGGCTACAGACGCCGTAGCTCGTGCCTGGGCGCGTCATAGTACTCGGTTTGCTCCCAGGAGATGACCCCGACCACCAGCTGGACCTGCCATGCACCAGAACTCCGAACCCGCGCTCGCCCGAACTCCGGTCGCCGCCGCGGGCCCCGTTCCAGTGAGCTCGGGCCACCACAGCCCCTGCCGTTTGCACAGATGGATACGGGCGACTCCCAGCTCCACGTAGAGGCCCTCATCCGCCCCTTTGGTCGCCGGAGATGCAAACCCGAGCGTCTCCGCCGCTCTGCTTGGTCGTCGGCGGCTAGCCGCCGGTGTGTCCGACGTGGCCGCGTGATTAGTGTTAATCACGGCCAGCTAACCTCCCCAGAGCCGCTGACGTATGGGCCCCACGCCCTTATTTAATCCTTATCTTTTCTGTTAAGTTTTAATCTAACCACCATGGGCCCACACGTCAGCTTTGACCAAGCTGACGTGGCTGTTGACCTGGTCCCACCTGTCATTGTCACTAACCAGCACTAGTCAGTGACCAGTGGGCCCCACTGGTCAGGTTTGACCTGGGGCGCCCAGTTGACTCTGCTGACGTCACAGTGACGTTGGGCTGACGCAATAAGTATTTTCTGGATTTAAAAATAATCAGGAAATTCCAGAAAATTGTATAAATTTCAATAAATCATAGAAAATTAACCGTAACTCCAAATTAAATAAATTATATATGAAAAATTATCAGAAAAATTCAAGGAATCCATCTGTACCATTTTCATGCATGTTAGAACAACTTATAGCTGCTGTTTAGCACAAATCAATTAAATGGCATTTGAATAATCACATATGGAGTTTGAATTTGAATTTTGTATTCAAACCAACTTCATTTAATCTGTTGCTAGTTGCATTAGCCCAAAACACATTCATTTTGCCATGTCATGATCATGCATCATATTGTGCATTGCATTGATTGTGTTTCTTCTGTGTTTGCCGGTGTTGTTCCCCTCGGTAGACGTTGTACCGACGATGTGATCGTTGACACTGATGAAGACTCAATGTTATCTTCAGAAGTGCCAGGCAAGCAAAACCCCCTTGTTCATTCCGATACAATCCCACTCTCTCGCTCCTGCTCTCTTTTACTGCATTAGGACAACATCGATTCATCTGTTACTTGCTGCGGTAGCTGAACCCCTTTATCCTCTGCATGACCTGTCGTTCCACAGTAATTAGATGAAACCCACTAGCATGAGTAGGAGTTGTTTGAGCCCTGTTGTGCCTACTCATCCATGCTTGTTTGTCATGCCTGCTACTGCTTAGAGTTGAGTCAGGTCTGATTCATCGGGGATGAATCAGAGGCATGTGAACATGTCCTACCGTGTGTGAGCTAAGTGTGTGAACACGATTTGGTAAAGGTAGCGGTGAGAGGCCATGTAGGAGTACATGGTGGGTTGTCTCATTGAAGCCGTCCTCAGGAACTGAGTTCTGTGTTTGTGATCCATGATTCAGCTACTACCATACATTGGGCCCTGAAATATGACCCCGCTCGACTTCTTATTCACCCTTGTCCTCTGTCCAGGAGTTGCAAGTAGTTTCTGGTGCTTGTAGTATGCTGGAGGCCGTGGACAGCGCTGACCGTAGGGGTGGGCTGTGATGCGGTAGGCACGTGGCCGGGTATACCGGGTGCCCGTTTGGTGTCACGGAACCCTGTTCACATCGTTTGGGGCTGTGAGCGAAACTCCGGCCGGATCTCCTCATGGATGGAACCCGAATAGGCGATAAACCTGGACTAGAGACTTGAGTGTTTAGGTAGGTCGTGGTCTACACCCACGTCGGCTTTCGCTTGAAGTCTGCCGAGCACATGTCGTGTGCAGACGCTAAGTGGTGGAAACATGTATGAAGAAGTACACCCCTGCAGGGTTAACATCATCTATTCGAATAGCCGTGTCCGCGGAAAAGGACTTCTGGGTTGCTTATATCAGTTCATAGACAAGTGAAAGTGGATACTCTAAAATACGCAAGATAAGCGTGAGTGCTATGGATGGCGCTCTCGTAGGGAGACGGGAGCGGATCCATAGTGGTGTATTGGTTGGTGAATATGTGGACTCGTGTGCGCCACCTCAAAAGAGTTACATTGCAGTCGTAGTTCAGGATAGCCACCGAGTCAAAGCTGGCTTGCTGCAGTTAAACCCCACCATCCCCTTTGTTGATAATGATGCATATGTAGTTAGTTCTGATGTAAGTCTTGCTGGGTACATTTGTACTCACGTTTGCCTATTTTATGTTTTTGCAGAGAGACTTCGGTCTCACTAGTAGTTTCGCGTGGACTTCGATGTTTAGCTTGTTACCTCAGCTACGATCTTGAGCCCTCGGCAGGATCTGGTAGATAGTCAGGCTTCTCAGCCTTTTTCATTTCTAGATGTCTGTACTCAGACATGATAGCTTCCGCTTGTGTTTTGACTTATATGCTCTGAATGTTGGGTCGTGAGACCCCTGTTTGTAATATCTCGCTCCTCGGAGCCTATTGAATAAATACTTGAGTCGTAGAGCCATTTTGTGATGCCATGTTGTATTGCACATATCGAGCATATTGTGTGTATGTTATTGAAATGCTTGGTATGCGTGGGATCTGACTATCTAGTTGTTTATCTTTAGTAGCCTCTCTTACCGGGAAATGTCTCCTAGTGTTTCCACTGAGCCTTGGTAGCTTGCTACTGCTCCGGAACACTTAGGCTGGCCGGCATGTGTCCTTCTTCGTTCCTGTGTCTGTCCCTTCGGGGAAATGTCACGCGATGAATACCGGAGTCCTGTTAGCCTGCTACAGCCCGGTTCACCGGAGTCCTGCTAGCCCAGTGCTACAGCCTGGATTCACTCGCTGATGACCGACACGTTCGATGCTGGGTCATGGATGCCTGTCCCTGTAAGTCTGTGCCACTTTGGGTTTACGACTAGCCATGTCAGCCCGGGCTCCTTATCATATGGATGCTAGCGACACTGTCATATACGTGTGCCAAAAGGCGCAAACGGTCCCGGGCTAATGTAAGGCGACACCCGTGGGAATACCATGCGTGAGGCCGCAAAGTGATATGAGGTGTTACATGCTAGATCGATGTGGCATTGAGTCGGGGTCCTGACACTGTGTTTTCAAGCAGGCCGGCAAACTAAACGCCGAACACAAGGGGAGGGAGACGCCACGTGAAGACGAGGATGAGCCTCGCCAGCCGAACACTGGGGGACATAAATTTTTTCCACCAGAGGTTAAAACAGTGAACATGATTTACGCAACTCCAAGACGTATACGCTGTAGAGCCCGTCGCCCCCCAAGTTCAACCCTTGGTCGGCCTGCCCGATCACTTTTGATCACAGGGATCATCCGACTAGTATCCGGCATGGAGGATCGGCTGCCTTGGTGCTCGACCCAATAATTAACGGATACCATCTCACCCGAGTCCTTATGGACGGCAGAAGTAGTCTTAATCTGATATATCAGAACACTGTCCGCAAGATGGGGATAGACCCATCAAGAATCAGCCAAAACAATACTACCTTTAAAGGAGTAATACTAGGCGTAGAGGCCCGCTGCATGGGCTCTCTACTACTAGAGGTTGTATTCGATTCGCCCGACAACTTCCGAAGCGAAGAACTAATCTTCGACATCGCCCCATTCCGAAGCGGCTACCATGCATTACTCGGAAGAACGGCCTACGCCCATTTCAATGCAGTTCTGCATAACGCTCATCTTAAAGTCAAGATGCTCGGTCCACGTGGTGTCATCACAATTAACAGAAATACAGAACATTCTCTACATGCGGAAGAATACGTGGTGGCTCTAGCAGCCGAACGACCTCTCCAACTAGAATAACTGATCAGTCGTCAAGACAACAAACACGGTTAGAAGTGTCCGGCGCACCACTAATTGTAGCAGCCCAGATAAGCCTGAGCTTGGGCGGACGGATATACCCCAACAGGTGGTGCTAGGGGCTGCCCGCATGTAAAAAAGGCCCATAGTTTGGCTCGACCCTATTAATAAAACAATAGACTGCATTTTCATGGTTCATTAAGAATAACCAACTTTTCTCATGATCACACCTGACTATTTTACCTGGGGTTTTCCTATTTACAGATGATCATCGTGCTACAGCCTTCCAGGATACGACACAATGGAGACACAGGCGCAAACATGCAGCAGGGCCCCGCTCAAAGGTTTCTTTTTAGATTAAGCCCCTGTGTATACCCTTTTTAATGTCTCTTGTTGCTTGACACCCGAGGGAGTCCTGGATTAGGGGGTATCCGGACTGCCGGACAATATACTTTGGCCGGACTGTTGGACTATGAAGATACAAGATTGAAGACTTCGTCCCGTGTCCGGATGGGACTCTCCTTTGCGTGGAAGGCAAGCTTGGCAATTTGGATGTTAGATCTCCTTCTCTGTAACTCACTCTGTGTAACCCTAGCCCCCTCTGGTGTCTATATAAACTGGAGGGTTTAGTCCGTAGGACAAGGACAACTATCATAATCATAGGCTAGCTTCTAGGGTTTAGCTTCTACGATCTCGTGGTAGATCAACTCTTGTAATACTCATATCATCAAGATCAATCAATCAAGAAGTAGGGTATTACCTCCATCGAGAGGGCCCGAACCTGGGTAAACATCATGTCCCCAGCCTCCTGTTACCATTAGCCTTAGACGCACAGTTCGGGACCCCCTACCCGAGATCCGCTGGTTTTGACACCGACATTGGTGCTTTCATTGAGAGTTCCTGTGTGTCGTCGCTGCAAGGTTTGATGGCTCCTTCAATCATTAAAAACAATACGGTCCAGGGTAAGACTTTCTCCCCGGAAAAATCTTCGTGTTCGGCCGCTTCGCACTACGGGCCACCTCGCTTGGACATCTGGAGCAGATCGACAGCTACGCCCCTGGCCATCAGGTCAGGTTCGAAAACTTGACTACCCGTCCGACATCCGCGGAGACTTGATCTTCGACAGTTTCGGGCCTGCGTCAGGAGCGCCGAATGGTCACGACGAGCATGACTTAGAGCTGTCGTCGGACAATATTCAGGATATCGCACCTGCTGCAGCTTCGGACTTCAATTTGGAGCAGATTGCGGCATCCGAGGACGGGCGGATGGACCCCGCCACGGAGGCCGCACATTCAGCGGCGTTGGAGCCGAACACAGACTCCACCTCTAAGGAAATCTGTGTCACCAGACCCCCGGACTTGTCTCCGGTCTTAGGTTCTGGACCGCGTGCATCCGTGCCCATCGAATCTGATTGGGCACCGATCATGGAGTTCACCGCCACGGACATCTTTCAACACTCACCGTTCGGTGACATGCTAAATTCATTAAGGTCTCTCTCTTTGTTGGGAGACTCTTGGCCGGACTATGTCCGGCTCGAGTGGGAAGCGGATGACGAAGAAATTCGTTACCCACCCACCACCCACTTAATCGCTATTGTCGATGATTTAACCGACATGCTCGACTTCGACTCCAAAGACATCGACGGTATGGACGACGAGGCAGGAGAAGAACAGGAACCACCACACACAGGGCTCTGGATAACCACCTCTTCATATGATATATATATATGGTGGACACCCCCAAAGAAAACAATGGCGATGAGGCAACATAGGATAACCCCTTAGGGAAGCAGTCAAAGCATGGGCGTCATCGGCACCGCTCTAAGCCCCGCCACAGCAATACCGGCACAGGAGACAATAGCAATCCGGATGGTGCAGAAGATGAACACAACCCCGATCAGCCTAACTTCGAGCAGTCCAAACAAGAGGACGGGCAAGCTAGCCCAGATAAACAGGTGACGGACGAAGACTTGGAGGATGACAACTATATGCCTCTCTCCGAAGACGAGGTGAGCCTCGACGACAATGAATCTGTCGTGCCTGAGCATCCCGTCGAGCAGGAGCACTTCAAGCGCCGACTTATAGCCACTGCAATAAGCCTAAAGAAAAAGCAGCAGTAGCTCCAAGCTGATCAAGATCTACTCACAGATAGATGGACTGAGGTCCTGGCAGCCGAGGAATACGGACTTGAGCGCCCAACCAAAGGTTACCCAAAGCACAAGTTGCTACCTCAACTCGAGGAGGAGGCCCTAGAGCCTACACTACCAGCACAGGACGAGGCTGACCGGCCACCTCGTGGCCGAGACAAAGCGGCGTATCAACCCGAAGACCAGCCCGCACCCTGACGCCAATACACTATGGCCCGGGGCAATACACAGGACCTGCGAGACATACTGGAAAACAAAGTAGGATAGCCAAGATCGATCTATGGATCGCGAGGGTGCGCCACAACACGTGATGATGATCGTCATACCGGATATACTAACAACAAGTCCGTCTGGGCCGAACACAAACGACCAAACTTATTTGAACTGCGTCATGACATAGCCTGCCATAGAGGCGTCGCACACCCCCTCTGCTTCACTGATGAAGTAATGGATCATGAATTCCCAGAAAGGTTCAAACCCGTAAACATCGAATCATACGATGGCACAACATACCCCACAGTATGGATTGAAGATTTCCTTATCCACATTCACATGGCCCGCGGCGATGATCTACATGCCATCAAATATCTTCCCCTTAAGCTCAAAGGACCGACCCGACATTGGCTGAATAGCTTGTCGGCGAACTCCATTGGCAGTTGGGAAAACCTGGAGGACGCATTCCTCGACAACTTCCAGGGCACTTACGTGCAACCACCGGATGCTGATGACTTAAGTCACATAAACCAACAGCCCGGAGAGTCAGCCAGGAAATTCTGGACTCGGTTCCTAACTAAAAAGAACCAAATCGCCGACTATCAGGATGCCGAAGCCCTAGCGGCCTTTAAGCATAACATCCACGACGAGTGGCTCGCCCGACACCTCGTCCAAGAAAAGCCAAGGTCCATGGCAGCCCTCACGACACTCATGACCCGCTTTTGCGCGGGCGAGGACAAGTGGCTAGCTCGCAGCAGCACCACGCCAAGAAACTCCTACACTTCAGATATCCGCGACAGCAACGGCAAGCCATGGCACAACAGACATAAGCATTGGAACAATGGCGACAACACCGAAGACACGGCAGTCAATGCCGGATTCAGCGGCTCCAAGTCCGGTCAGCGGAAAAAGCCATTCAAAAGAAACAATGTTGGATCGTCCAGTCTGGACCGCACACTCGACCGCTCGTGTCAAATTCACGGCACCCCGGATAAACCAGCCAACCACACTAACAGAGATTGCTGGGTCTTCAAACAGGCCGGCAAGGTGAATGCCGAAAACAAGGACAAGGGGCTGCATAGCGAGGACGACGAGGAGCCCCGGCGACCGAACATAGGGGGACAGAAGAAATTTCCTCCCCAAGTGAAAACGGTAAATATGATCTATGCCACCCACATTCCCAAGCGGGAACGAAAGCGTGCACTACGAGACGTCTATGCGATGGAGCCAATCGCCCCAAAGTTCAACCCATGGTCATCCTGTCTGATCAGTTTTGATCGCAGAGATCATCCCACCAGTATCCGTCATGGCGGTTTAGTCGCATTGGTCCTCGACCCAATCATTGATGGATTCCACCTCATGCGAGTCCTCATGGACGGTGGCAGCAGCCTGAACCTGCTTTACCAGGACACAGTGCGCAAAATGGGCATCGATCCCTCAAGGATCAAACCCACCAAAACCACCTTTAAAGGTGTAATCCTAGGTGTAGAGGCCTGTTGTACGGGCTCAATAACACTGGAAGTGGTCTTTGGATCTCCAGATAACTTCTGGAGCGAGGAGTTAATCTTTGATATCGTCCCTTTCCCTAGTGGCTATCATGCACTACTTGGACGAACCGCATTTGCTCGATTCGATGTGGTACCACACTATGCATACCTCAAGCTCAAGATGCCAGGACCTCGCGGGGTTATAACTGTCAATGGAAACACAGACCGCTTTCTCCGTACGGAGGAGCACACTGCGGCCCTCGCATCAAAAGTACAAAGTAGCCTTCTTCGGCAGACCGTTAACTCGGTGATAAAAGCCCCGGACACCGTTAAGCGAGTCCAGAGTACTCTGTAACAGGATCGTCCGGCGCAACTACAACTTGACTAGCAATTCAGCCTCCGTCCTAGTCCCATCCAGGCGGCATCTGTGCCGCGCATACACAATTACGCACTCAAAATACCATGGGCATAGGCGGAGGCACGACGACGATGCGGTCCACAGTGCGGCTCAATCGTCACTAGACCCGCATACCCTCAACATCTTGTTTCTTTTCAGGACCTTACTTTCAGGCAGCCCCTTCAGAGAACCTGATCATCGGATTAATCAGGGGAAGGAAAATCAAGGAGGCAAGAGGCTTTCCATATAAGGGAATACCCAGGTGGTCTTTGTTAACGGTCGTTATACCTGCTTTACATACCCACACACAACCTGCCCTTGGATAGGACATGTCAAATAGTCCTATTTTTGCTTATCGCATTACTTGTACACATACGCTTTGACGTATTATTTAAATAACAACGGGAAACAATATACATCATCAGCTTACTATTACTTTCCTCATAATTTCCCTTGATTGTTTATTTAATATTGCACCCGTACACTTTGGTACGTTCATTTTGTGAGGGGATTTACTGTGCCCCATAACACGACAAGAAAAGTCCGAACACTTTCGACAGTGTAGCACCCCAAATTTATAGCATTATATGCATCAACTCCGAATCATGTCTTGGGTCAATAGTTGGGTTTGCCCGGCTCCCTTGTTTTGGCACCTTACGTTCCGTTATATCGGCTAAGGTAGCGCAGGGAGAACCACTGCGATTGTGTCCCGGTTCTTCCAGACGAGCACCTCAATAGAGAAAGCCGAAAACTGACTGTCATGATGCGGCGAGAGCTGGTCACTGTTTGAGAGGTCTTAAATCCTTAAAGATTTTTTCCGCTTCAGGCGAGGAATCAGCCTTGTCTGATTTAGGCGTGTATAACGCCCCAAGTTTGGCCTTCCGAATACTAGGGGCTTCACTGAAATTTAAAATTGGAGACTTCTATGGCTAAGTGAGAGTGATAAAGCTGAATAGTCCAATTGCCTTGTTCGCTGCTAAACACCTCCTTAAAGGACCAAAAATTTGGATAAAGAGTGTTTGGGTTTTCCACGAACACCCCAGTACTAGTTACACGGGGGCGGAAGCCGACGACTGGCCAACTTTCAGAATTTTATAAACGACCGCACATAAGGTAATATTTTAAATCAAAAAGCGTTATATAGCGCACATGAACTAGTTTTCATATTACAAGGCGACATGAGTACATTCACTCGAGCATTACATCCTTGGTACATTCATCGGCCACAAGGCGGGCGCCTTTCATAATGCCGTCATAATACTTCTCGGGGTAACGATGCGCCTTGCCCTCCGGCCGTCCATCCTTCTCTAGCTTCTCTGCATCCATTTTGGCCCAATGCATTTTCGTGCGGGCAAAGGCCCGGCGGGCACCCTCAATACAGACGGAGTGCTTAATAACTTCCAGCCACGGACACGCATTTACCATCCGCTTTATAAGGCTGAAGTAGCTGTCGGGCAGGGGCTCGCCAGGCCACAGCCGGACTATGAAGTCCTTCATGGCCAGTTCGGCCGCCTTATGGAGTTTGACCAATTGTTTCTGTTGGTCACTCAAGGGCATTGGGTGTTCGGCCCCAGCATACTAGGACTAGAAAAACTTTTTCGTAGAGCTCCCCTCTTCGGCACGGTAGAACTCCGCGGCATCTTATATGCTGCGTGGCAGATCTGCAAATGCCCCTGGAGAGCTCTGAATTCGGGTAAGTAAAAGAAATGTCTCCTCCACATGCTCGCTTTGCATAACGAATGCCTTACCCACCGCTATGTTTTTGGCCGCCTAGATCTCCTGGAGTGCCTTTTGGGCTTCGGCCTTGGCATCTTTCATGATCTGGAGGGCCTTTGCAAGCTCAGACTCTTGCGTCTTGAAGTCATGCTCCAAGGACTTGAATTTCTTGCCGAAGTCCTGGAGCTCTTGTTGTACCTCGCCTACCCGAGCATCTGTTTTTTCACGCTCGGTGCGCTCCTAGGCCTCATTGTCTTTGGCCTCGGATAGCGTTTTCTTCAGGGCCACCACTTCGGTCGTGGCCCCTATTAAACATCATGATGCTTTTGTTAGCATCACCAATTTTTCTTCCTTTATATGACACACGGACGGGGTATCACCTATCTTTGTTCTCTTCGAGCTGCCTCTTCGTGAGGCTGAGCTCTTCTTCGACCTGCTTCAGGTCCTACTTGAGTCCGGCGACTTCCGCAGTACGGGCGGCAGCGGCCAGCAACAACGCCTGCTTATTCATTTAGACATTTACTATTAGACTCCTACGGATAAGAGTTGACCCTCGGTTTGGATTTTCTTTCTGAACACCAAACAGAGTATCAGGGGCTATTGCCTATCGAGTGATATTTTCTTACACTTTTGATTACTTACCTCAAAGCCTGTTAGGAGGCTGGTGCAGGCTTCGATCAATCCGCTTTTGGCGGACCGAACCTTCTCAATCACTGTACTCATAAGAGTACTATGCTCTTCATCAATGGAAGCGCCCCAAAGCACTTCCAACAAATTATCCAATGCCTCCGGCTAGATGGAGGTCATCGGCACGGCCGACTCACCCTCCTTAGCAAGGGGCTGCCTACTTGAATCCGGAACCTTTGGGGGTTCCGGCGCAGTATCCGACTAGGAGCCAGACTTGCTGCGGCTCCCGTCAACATAATCCATGGGGATCTTACCCCCCATGTGCCCGACGTCTGGGATTTCACCTTGGGGCATCTCCAGAACCGTCACCCCCTGTTCCAGTATCCTTTGGGACAACACCTCAGTGTCATCCGTAGGCCATGGGGAGGTGGCCATCGGGAGTGAATTGCTATTCATCTTCGATTCACTCAAGGACCCATCTGAAGAGGATACCTCGAGGTGGGACCCAGCCGGACTGCATATGCGTGTTCGGCATTATAACAAACAATGAAGCTAAAATGCATTAAACATACTATAGAGTATGGATGCTTACGATTTCGCCAGGGGCTTGCCCTGGGCAACCACTCCTCCTAGCTATAGGCGGCCGTGGTGGAGTAGTCCAGAAGGGATGTCTTTCCCTTCTTCGGCGTCCTAGCCTCCCCCCGCGGGGTGGCTTTTCTCTTCTTCTCCTCCTCGTCTCCGTGGGAGGAATCTGCCTCGGCGTCCTCGGATGACGAGTCTATTACAGCCCTGTGCGAGAGACCTTTTCTGGTCCCCGTGGCTGCCTTCTTGGACCCATCGGCCTCCCCAGATGGGGCGGTCTTCCTTCTATTCTCCTTCCTGGTCTGGGGAGGCATTTCCTCTCCCTCCCCCTCGTCTTCGGACGAGGCATCCGATGTGGCCTTGCACCGGAGACCTTTCCTGGTCCCCGTAGCCCTCTTTTCGGCCTTCTTCTCTGGCACCTTGTAAGGTGTCGGAACCAACATCTCCGTCAGGAGTGCGGTGGTTGTATCTTTGGGCAGCGGAGATGGACAGTCGATCCGCTCCGCCGTTGCCACATATTCCTGTTTTGTCAGCATGGTGGCTTAAAACCCTCCCACAAATATACTGGGAAAGGCATGTTTTGTAATATTTAGAGAGCTTACTGGATTGGCAGGGCACTTTGCGCTGAGTCCGCGGTCCTCGGAAGTGGGAGGAGGTATTTCGGCGGCCTTAAACAACACCTTCCAGACGTCTTTATGCGTTGTGTCGAAGAGCTCTCGCAGCATCTGGTGTTCGGCCGGATCGAACTCCCACATATTGAACGCCCGTCTTTGGCACAGGAGGATCCGGCGGAAGAGCATGACCTGGACCATGTTCACAAGTTTGATCTTCTTGTCTATCATATTTTTGATGCATTTCTGGAGTCCGGTCAGCTCTGCAGGTACGCCCCAGGCCAGACCCTTCTTTTCCTAGGAGGTGAGCCGCATGGGGATGTCGGATCAGAATTCGGGGGCTGCCGCCCAGTTGGCATTGCGCGGCTCGGTGATATAGAACCACCCCGATTGCCACCCCTTCACGGTAGAAACTGTGCACCTCCCCACTTGCCTGTTAAAATCGCTTATTTTCCAAAGTGCCATGATTGATGGCACAGTTGGGTTACCCATACCCGTATTGATGAGAATCCCGTGATAAGGGGACACGATCTCAGCTTTGACAAGACGTGCCAAAGAAACCGCCTCGCAATATGTGCGGTGACTGGTTGAAAAGAAAACGGTTCGAATAATGACCCGGCCGTGGCGTGATGTCACGCTATGTAAAGTTGTCAGCAGATTAGATTCGCGGGATGTTGTTCTCTCTACGGTGGTATGTGAACTCTGTTTTGCAGAACTGGACATGATTCGAGTGTTCGAAATTTATTTTGGAGTATTCGGAGATGGAACACGCCTTGCAATGCCGAAGACAATCTGCGTGCCGGACTCATCGTCATTGAAGCCTGGTTCAGGGGCTACTGACGGAGTCCTGGATTAGGGGGTATCCGGACAGCCGGACTATATACTTTGGCCGGACTGTTGGACTATGAAGATACAAAATTGAAAACTTCGTCCCATGTCCGGATGGGACTCTCCTTTGCATGGATGGCAAGCTTGGCGATTTGGATGTTAGATCTCCTTCTCTGTAACCGACTCTGTGTAACCCTAGCCCCCTCTGGTGTCTATATAAACTGGAGGGTTTAGTCCGTAGGACAAGGACAACAATCATAATCATAGGCTAGCTTCTAGGGTTTAGCCTCTACGATCTCGTGGTAGATCAACTCTTGTAATACTCATATCATCAAGATCAATCAACCAAGAATTAGGGTATTACCTCCATCGAGAGGGCCCGAACCTGGGTAAACATCATGTCCCCAGCCTCCTGTTACCATTAGCCTTAGACGCATAGTTCCAGACCCCCTACCCGAGATCCGCTGGTTTTTACACCGACAACACCCTCCGGGAACTTAACACAACCAAGAGGGATACTGGCGTTATTGGTATTTCATTACGCCAGATTAATGCATGTACCTGGAAATTTAGGGCTCATTATCGAGGGCGTTACTCATCCCAGTATATGTTGTAAAGTCTGAATACCTTCGGGAGTGTTCGGCATCGCGAGTTTGGCCTTATATGCATCAGCTTCGAATCATGTCTTTGGTCAATAGTTGGGTTTTCCTGGCTCCCGTGTTTTGCTACCTTACGTTCCGCTCTATCGGCTAAGGTGGCACCGGGAGAACTACTGTGATTGTGCCTTGGTTCATCTGGATGAGCACCTCAGTAGAGAAAGCCGAAAACTGACTGTCATGATAACACGCAACACTGGTCAACCACTCGATGACTCATCGGAATCTTCGCGATTCCTCCGCATTAACGAAGGACCAGTTTCCCGGTCATGTACCTACGTGCACCATATTCGGATGAATGCGGAAGTACCAGGGGCTATATTGTAGCCCCACCGTCAAACTCCTATGGCTAAGTGAAAGTGTTAAAGCTATATAGTCTGATTGCCTTGTTCGCTGCGCTATCACCTCCTTAATGGACCAAGACATTGGATCAAGTGTGATTACACGCTTTACCGAACACCCCCGCACTATATGCGTGGGGGCTGAAGCCGATGATTGCAAACTTTCAGGTTATATACATACATACATAAACGGCCGCACATGAGGCATTATAATACTTTCTGGAAAAAGTATAAACACAACCTTTATAGTCAAAATAGCATTGTTTCTACAATCAAGATACATGTCACTCGAACATGGTACTCTTCGAGCACTGAGCCTCTATTAAACGGGCGCCTTCTAGCACTTCTTCAAAATAGTGCTCGGGCGAGTCCTGGCCTCCGGTCGGGCCCCTGGTTGCAATTGCGGTGGCCTTCATCCTTGCCCAATATGTTTTAACACGTGCAAGAGCCATCCACGCACCCTCTATGCACGCCGACCTCTTTACAGCATCGATATGCGGCACAACACGAAGAAATCGTTGCACTAAACCAAAGTAACTATCCGGACTTGGTTCCTTTGGCCAAAGATGATCCACGATAGACCTCATGGCAAGCCCGGACAACCTATGGAGCTTGGCCCACTCGGCCATTTGCTCATTCAACAGCAGCAGATGCTTTGAAGTGCTGAATTGCGACCAGAACAATCTTTCCACCTCATAATCTTTTTGATCTTTGAAATACTCAGTCGCATCAGCAGCACTCTTTGCTAAATCCAAGTACTTGTCTGCTGAACTCCATAATTGATCAAGAGGGGCATAACTCGGATCGCCGAACTTTGTCCGCAATAAAAAGGGCCTCCCAGCCGTGATATCTCCGGCTTGACAAAGCTCCTCCCGTGCAGCTCTGATTTCAGAGCGTGTTTGCGTGGCTGCTTCCAAAGCCTTCTTCAAGTCACCCGCTTTTGTTTGGCTTTCCCTTTCGAGGAGCTCATAACGGCTAGCAGCATTTTGCAGCTCAAGAGCCATACTGGCTATTTTATCTTCGCTTAGATTATGAGCGGCCTATTCGTCTTTTAACTCTCCGGCCGCCGTCAGGGCGGCCGCATCACTTCTCCTAGCTTGTTCCTTGGCTCGGGCAAGCTCCGCCCGAAGGGTCTCCATGGTGGCAGCTCCATCTGAAATCAAAGCATGCTATAGATACTAGCATCATGTTCCTCTTAATATTTGTTGACCACCGAAATATACATACCCTGTGCTTCGTCAAGCCGCTTGTTCACAAGCGTGATGTCGGCATCTGCCAGTTCAAGCTGCCGCCTCAATTTGGCAAAATCTGCAGTCCGGTCAACCACCGGACATTCAGCCGCCTGCATATAAAAGCAGGGCAATCATTACCTGGGACTATAATCCTCCGTTTGCCGCCTCTAGACGGAAACCAGAGTCTCAGGGGCTACTATCTATACAGAGCACACCTAGCATGTGCGGTATAGCCAAAAATATATATCGGATGCGTACCTCAAAGCCTCTTAGTAGGCTCGTAAAAGCTTCACTTAACCCGCTTTTCGCGGATGAAATCCTCTCAACCACCATACCCATCAAGGTACGATGTGCCTCTGAGATAGCCGCTTGCTCCAGAAGACCCATCAATGTGTCCGATTGTACACCGGATAGTCCCGGGCTTTTTCTATTGGTCTCCTCAGGAGCTAAGGACCCCTAACTTCGGGCGGCCGAAGAATTACCTGCTGGCCTTTGCGGACCAGGAGAAATCCTCTGCGACGACACCTTAGGGTTGTCTGTCTCGTGAGGCGGGGAAGCAGGGGGAGGCGTTTCGCTCTCCATCATCTTCGGAAGAAGATCCCCCGAAGACGAACTTTGTTGAGAAGGGCTATGAGCTGGACTGTAAAACATATGTTTCGGTTGCGATTCTCAGAGAAAAAACAAGATATATTTATCAAAGTGACTTTGTTCACTTATGACTCAGTTGATGGCTGGCCCCCTTGTGGGCGCTGTGTGGCAAGAACACCCTCCGGGCCAGGGCCCCCTGGCGAAGGTTTCTTCCCTCGTTTGGAAGCCTCCGTTTCCACATCTTCAGGGGCGCCCCTTTTCTTCCCGTGGGGAGAGGGTATTTCAGATTCGCCTCCCCGATCACCCTCCTTTGCGGAGGCACTAATTCCCCCGGTTTGGATGTGTAATGTATGAAGCCCGCTCTCGGCTTCTCTATGCCTCCCTTCATCTTCTCCTGATGGCACTTGATAAGGTGCGCGCTCAAGCATCCTGGTTAGTACAGGGTCCGGCGAGCCTTCGGGAAGAGGGGCCGAACACTTGATCCTCTCTGCCTTTCTTATCCAGTCCTGGCCGAGGGTAATTGTTCAGAATAATGTTGTGACAAATATAAAAACAAAATGTTCGGTTGCGGAGTTACTTACTTGGGTATCTGGACGATTGCAGTTCAGGCCCGCATCCTCGGTGGTGTCCGGACACTTTATTCGTGATCCGAAGAATAATCAATACATCCCTTCAAGCGTCACGCCGAAGAAGTGCTGAATAGTTCGAAGTCCTTCTGGGTTGAACTCCCACATCCGGAGAGGTCGATGTCGGTGTCAAAACCGGCGGATCTCGGGTAGGGGGTCCCGATCTATGCATCTTAGGCTGATGGTAACAGGAAGCAAGGGACACAATGTTTACCCAGGTTCGGACCCTCTCGATGGAGGTAAAACCCTACTTCCTGCTTGATTAATATTGAAGATATGTGGAATACAAGAGTAGATCTACCATGAGATCGTAGAGGCTAAACCCTAAGAGCTAGCCTATGATGGTATGATTGTAATTGTGATCGGCCTTCTAAGGACCATCCTCTCCGGTTTATATAGACACCGGAGAGCTAGGGTTTACATGGAGTCGGTTACAAGGAAGGAAACATAATATTCGGATCGCCAAGCTTGTCTTCCACGCAAAGGAGAGTCCCATCCGGACACGAGCCGAAGTCTTGAGTCTTGTATCTTGACGCTTCTATAGTCCGGACGATGTATATAGTTCGGCTGTCCGGATACCCCCTTATCCAGGACTCCCTCAGTAGCCCCTGAACCAGGCTTCAATGACGATGAATCTGGCGCGCGGTCTTGTCTTCGGCATTGCAAGGCGGGTTCCTCCTCCGAATACTCCAGTCCTCTGCAAGATGATCTTCACACACCCTTAGCATAAATCTGTTCTGCTGGCAATCTTCCTACATCGTGCCCTTGCATTGTTACCTGGTCCAACACGAACCAATGTTTCCTGCTCCACCTCGACTCGCGTTGCAAGGCGGTTTTATCGGCAGGTCCCGCCAAAGCAGAGATCGTGTCCCTCTTAATACGGGATCTTTCATCAATATGGGCATATGCGACCCCATGGCGACTATTAATATAATTCCGTGTTTCTTTCTAGATGAGTCTCAAGCGATCACGCTGAGGACTCTTGGCATTCATCCCTTTTATAAAGGGGCCGAGGCCTACGCCTCGTCTCCACCTCTCCTGCTCCTTCTCATACCTCGAGATCCATCGCCCAAAGCCTAAGCTCCAACACCCCAGATCCTCCAGTATGTCCGGATCCAACGCAGTAGGTCGGTGGGTGGCCTCCTCGATTCAGGAGGAGGATATTGAGAAGCCTAGGGAGGTCGGATACCTGACTGCCGATATCCAGCACAGGCTTCCCGCTCCGGGGCAAGTCATCCCCACGCCGGAGCCTAATGAGAGCGTCGTGTTTACTCCTCACTTCCTTCGAGGCCTAGGCCTCACCCTTGACCCCTTTGTGAGGGGGCTTATGTTCTACTATGGCCTGGATTTCCACGATCTGGATCCAGACGCCATCCTCCATATCTCGTCATTCATTATCGTGTGTGAGGCTTTTCTCCGCGTTAACCCACACTTCGGCTTATGGCTAAAGACCTTCACTGTGAAGCCGAAGATGATCGAGGGGCGACATGCGGAGTGCGGAGGCGCCATAATAAGCAGGAACGCCGATGCCCCATGGCTAGAGGGTTCTTTTCCGGAAGTGTCCGACATATGGCAACAGAGATGGTTCTATGTCACCGCTCTTAGAGGCACAAAGTGGGTAGCTGCCCTCGAGTTCCGCTCAGGCCCTCCATCACAGTTGGTGTCTTGGACCGATGCGGGACAAAGTTATGGGCCTGCTGGCGATGTACCAGAACTGCAGAATCGCATCCGGGAGCTTATTAGGAGGGACATAAATCTTGTCAGCATAATTCAAGTAATGCTAGTCCGGCGGATATTGCCATGCAAACATCGGCCTCTTCGTATGTGGGAGTTTAATCCGGAAGGCCCGCGGAATATTAAGCACTTCTTCGGCTTGACGCTCAAAGGAATGTGTAAATTATTCTTCGGACCAGAAGCAAGGTGTCCGGGCACCATCGAGGATGCGGGCCTAAGCTGCAATCGCCTAGATGCCCAAGTAAGTAACCTTAAAGCCGGACACTTCATTTATATTTATCATGATTATTATTCTAACATCCCCTCCGTGGCCAGGAGTGGCTTGACAAGGCGAAGAGAATCAGGTGTCCGGGACCACTTCCTGAGGGGTCGCCTGGTCCCACCATTGCGAAGATGTTGGACCGGGCGCTCAGGAAAATCCCATCAGAGATGGACGAAGGAAAGGGCAGTGAAGCCAAACTTCACACGCTGCGCATCCAGACCGGGAAAATCGTTAACCCTCCCATGGAGGATAGTCGGGAAGGGAAGGTCAAATCCTCCTCCCCACGCGGGAAGAAGAGGGCCGCCTCCGAAGATTTGGAGGCGGAGACGCCCAAGCAAGGGAAGAAAGCATCACCAAGGGGCTCTGCAGCAACAGGCGCCGTCACCACGTCATGCCCACCAACGTGCCAGCCCTCCAACGAGCCGTAAGTCATTCATTAATTCGAAGGTGAGATGTTACTCCGAGATCCATAACCAGGACTTCGTTTCTTGTAGTCCGGCGAGCAGTTCTTCTCAACAGAGTTCGTCTTCGGGGGATCTTCGCCCGGAGATGATGGAGAGCGAAACCCCACCCAACTCTCCGCCTCATGAGGCGGGCGACACGGAGGTGTCGTCACTGAGGAGTGCGGATATGCCAAAGCCGGAGGCTAGTACGTCAGCCGCCCTAAGCTCGGAGCGTTTGGCTCCCACGGGGGGCGATTAGAAGGGTCCGGCGCAGTTTAGTGTCCGGCCGGACGTACTGACGGGCCGTCTGGAGCGAGCCGCGCTCTCGGAGCAGCACCGCTCTTTAATGAGCACGGTGCTTACGAAGATTTCATCCCCTACCAGCGGCTTGAATGAGGCATTTACAAGCCATCTCAAAGGCTTTGAGGTATGTAGTGAAAAAATGCACAACTTTTTGGTTTTGAAGCACGCGCTTGGTGTGCTCCCTATATATAGTAGCCCCTGAGACTCTGGTTACCCGCCATAGGTGGAAAACAGGGGATCATATACTGAAGGCTGCGCCGTACATGTGCGCAGGTATACAAGGATCCGGCAGCTGACCAGTCTGTCGCAGTTGCCGAGCTAAGGAGGCAATCGGATCCATCGATGCCGATATCACGCTGGTGAATAAACGGCTTAAGGAGTCCCAGGGTATGTGCTTGGTTTTTATTATAATGTATAGGAAAATGCCAAAGAGGCATAATATTAATGCAATGTATTGGCACTACAGATGGTGCTGCTGCCGTGGAGGCGCTGAGGGCGGAACTTGCTCAAGCCAAGGAACAA
This sequence comes from Triticum aestivum, assembly GCF_018294505.1. Classification (NCBI taxonomy): domain Eukaryota; kingdom Viridiplantae; phylum Streptophyta; class Magnoliopsida; order Poales; family Poaceae; genus Triticum; species Triticum aestivum. The sequence continues at coordinate 735,865,283 of NC_057801.1, forward strand.
GGTCGAGCTGGCAATGCGGCTGCCTTAAAGGCGGTTGAAGAGTTGAGAGCCGAATAGGCTGCTCGTCGCCGAAGCAAGGAAAAGATAGCCGAAATGGTTGAAGAGTTAAAAAATGCCGCCGATTGGTACGTACTCCTTGAAAAGGAGAATAAGGCTAGTTCGGCCGAGCAGGACAAGGCACGTAATGCCGCCAAGGAGATGCGTACCGAGATCCGGAGTATGCGGGAGGAGCTCCAACAAGCTGACAAAATCGTTGCTGGGGACTCGTACTTACTGCGGACGAAGTTCTTGGATCCGAAGTATGCTCCCCTGGCGGGTCGCATGAGTCCTGCGGACGCATATGTGAACTTGCCGAATAGTATAACTATCGCTGTCAAGTTCTTCGAGGGTCAAGGCGATGAAGAAGTGGAGAAGCTTTTCTGGTCGCAGTTTAATGCTCCCACTCGCCCGCTGCCACTGAATGAGAAGGTGGCTGCTATGGCGGAGCTCCACAGGCTGTCCGAACATGCAATGCGGTCTGTAATAGACCATGTTTGGCCGAAGGGGCCTAAGCGGGACAACTACTTTGGTTTGGTGCAACAATTCCTTGGCGCCGTATCTCGGATTGACACCATGGGAAGGTCGGCGTGCATAGAGGGTGTGCGGATGGCTCTAGCCCGTGTTAAATCCTATTGGACGGATATGGAGTCCACTGTAATAGCTAGCTAGGATCCGGCGGGGGGCCAACATCTGGCCGAGCACTACTTGGCGCAAGTCACAGAAGGTGCCCGCCTGATAGAGGCGCAATGCTCGAAGAGTGTTGTATTCGAGTGATAAGTCAAATCATTATAAAAAACAATGTTTAGTTTAATTACGAGGCTATGTTTATACTTTTGCCCGGAAGTATGATTGTCCTCCCGTTGTGGCTATTATTATATGCATAAGTAGTCTGAAAGATAGCAGTCGTTGGCTTCAGCCCCCTCGCGGACAATGCGGGGGTGTTGGCGAAAAATATGCATAATCACACTTGATCCAACGTCTTGGTCCGTTAAGGAGGTGATCGCACGCCGAACTAGGCAACCAGACTATATAGCTGTAACACTTTCGCTTAGCCATGGGAGTCTAATGGTGGGGCTACTATGTAGCCCCTGGTACCTCCACGTGCATCCGAATACGGGCACGTGTGTACATGGCCGGGAAACGGCCCTTCGTTAAGGCAGAGGAATCTTTAAGGATTCCGGTGAGTCTTCGAGTGGTTGAATAGTCTCTCGCTATATCATGATGGTTAGTTTTCGGCTTTCTCTACTAAGGCGCTCATCTGGAATAACCAAGGCACAATCACAGTAGTTCTCCTTTGGCTTGCCTTAGCCGGATGATAGCGGAACGTAAGGCGGCAAACCCAGGAGCTTATGTGGTGTCGCTAAGATGCCCGACTGTGGCATTTATTTTAAAGCCCTTTATGTGGTGTCGCTAAGACGCCCGACTGTGGCATTTATTTTAAAGCCCTATATGTGGTGTCGCTAAGACGCCCGACTGTGGCATTTATTTTAAAGCCTTTTATGTGGTGTCGCTAAGACGCCCGACTGCGGCATTTCTTTTAAAGCCCTTTATGTGGTGTCACTAAGACGCTCGACTGCGGCATTTCTTTTAAAGCCCTTTATGTGGTGTCGCAGAGACGCCCGACTGTGGCATTTCTTTTATAAGCCCTTTATGTGGTGTCGCTCAGACGCCCGACTGAGGTATTCCTCTTTATTTACTGACCTTTCATGGCGTCGCTTCAGACACCCGATTGGTGCCTTTTAATTATTAATACGTTATTGCATTTTCATAAATAACCTACTTACATGCATCAGAGATTTTATTTTATGACTGACGATGTTATCATAGAATATTTCAGCGCACGATTATCATTTATATTATACCCGTGTTCATAATGTTTGCGAGTACATTCAAAGTACTCACTGGCTTGTCCCTGGCTATTGTCTTGGCCAGATTTCTTGCTTGGAGAGGAGCGACGCGATGACAGCCACGGAACCTAAGCAACGGTGATAGTAGCCTCGTGAAGATAGGAGTTAACCTGGTCAGCTGTTCCTGTTGGGAAATGGAGTCCCATAGAAACCGATGATCCACAAACCGCTTCCGCCATCAACCTCTAGAAATCACTTGTTGTACTCATAGGCCAGAATGGTCTTGTACTACATATTTTGTATTTTGCTTGGAATTTCTGTATCAGTTTGGTGCCTCATCAGCTAACAGTAATCCTGGGGCTGGTGAGCACAACGACCATTTTCTGGAAATTAATACCCGGAAAACCGGTCGTGACAAACTTGGTATCAGAGCGAGGCTGTCCATTGGCTAATCCTACCTTAGCCAGGTCGACAAACCTAGGAAAACCAACCCACCAGACCCTAACCAAAACCCCAGCCAAGCTTCCCACGCAAGATAGCCACACAATGACCCCGACACTTTTGGCAGTTGGTGCCCAACCTATCAGCCTAGCCTGTCGATCACGCGCCAGTGACCGACAAATAATCTATCTTATTCGCAAGCGTGCGAAGGAAGACTCCGTTCCCTTTTTCTATAAAAGGGCATGCTAGCCGCAACACAGCACAGCCCCGGCCATCAACCAAAATGCCTTGATGACCCCAGAAGTGCTTCGTCGCCTTTTGAGAACACGCTCCAACGGGATTGTGGCCAACAATCCCCGAGATGGTCATCATCGCTACCTGTCGGAGTAATGGGCCACGGGTAGGCCAACCCGAGCCCCAGGACATTTCAAGACATCGGGGCAGGCCATGCCCCTCAGGCCGAGTCCCAGAAGCGACTCCAAGATATGCCGAGTCCAAGCTGGCGACTCCCAAATAAGCCGATTCCATGCTGGCGACTCCCAGGGAGGCTGACTATGGAGAGTCAGCCCAAGACTCATCCCTTATCCCGAAGCACGACACGGGGTACGGTTACGGCATGGCCGTTCCCCCCCCCCCCGCCTACTAAGGTCCGGCATGGCTACAGTAAGCCGTACCGCTGGAAGATCTCCGGTGAGATACGACACTGTTGCCATGCCTGCCCTGACCTCAGCCACAGTACCCAGTGCACTGTGCCCACGACGCCGGCCTGTACGATCCGAAGATGGCAGGACCGCCTGTCAGTGGGAGGGCAGAAGCCGGCCTGGGTAGCCCGAAGACGGGCCCGTGGGAGTCGGCTGACTCCCCCCGGGCCCCACGAGCCATTAATCAGACAAGATGGGGAATGGCGACAGTGATCACCCGATAGACGGCGGCACTGTTGCCACGACCCGATGACCAAGCCTGCGTCATCAAGAGTGCCGCTACAGTCTCGAGCCTGTCCGCGGGACCCGCCAGTTGGCGGGCCCCAGAAGCCGGCAGGAAGGACGGCAGCCTGAGAGACAGACGGCTGGGACCCACGCCCAGCCGGATTACTATTGTACCCCGGGGGGTAGGCCTATATAAACCCCCCGTAGCACCCATGCAAAGTGTTCGGATCTAGAGAGGAAGATAGACCAGATAGCTCAGGGAGGAGAGAGCTAGCCTTGCCCTCTCCTACCTCCTGAAACAGCTCCAGGAGCACCATTGTAGTTACCTTGCTTGAGTGATCATGCGGAGACCCCGCAGAGCAGCAGTAGGGGTGTTATCTCCTAGGAGAGCCCTGAAGCTGGGTAAGTTCCGCCGGCGTGCATGTCTTCGCCTCATCCCGCTTCCAGGCACCGGCGATGTTCTACTCGCTCCCACCATGATAAGCCATCCTTTGGCATATGTAGTATCCAACCCCCGACATTTGGCGCCCACCGTGGGGCGAGGTGCACCATTGTCCGGAGATCTGCTCTGGACGGGAACCCTGTTCCTCCCCGGCGAGCACAGCCAGCCCGGCACGCCAGATGGCGTCTATGCCGACGCGCTGTGCGGCTCTAAGATCGCATGTGCAGCCAGCTGCCTCGCCGATCTTATCGGCGAGGTTCGCCTCTCCGAGGAGCCTGCGCCCGACGCAGGCACGGGTGGCCCCGAGAGCCCCCTCGCGGGCCTCCTCGACCAACTCCACGTCGCCGGCGAGCCTACGGCGGACCTGGAGTCCATAGGATCCACTGACCCGATGCTGCTCGACTCCGACACCGCGTCGCTCGACGCGTTTCCCACCAATGTGGTGGTCTACGACGAGCCGCTCTCGTACGCGGGGAGCGGCGGAATCGCCGTCACTGAGGTCCTCGTCCTCGAGCATGGCGAGCGCTCCGGCGAGGGAGCGCATGACCCGTTTGACACGGCCCTGCGAGACCTCGCAGCACCAATTCCGGAAGACGCTGATGCCGGGACGCTGGAGGCGCTCCACCTTCAGCTCATCGAGGGCGCGAAGAAGCTGGAAAGCATGAGGCGCTTGTCAGAAGCTTACCAACAAGAGATGGATCGCGCCGTAGGCGGCTCGCCGGCTCCAACCGGGCCTAGCCGCCTAGGCGCGGTCCGACAGTGTGGCACGGCCATCGCCAACCTCTTCGGGGTCGATCGCCCTGTGTATGCCACGTCCGCAGAGAATATCCGTGCTGCCCAGGCGGCAGCAGACGAGCTCGACAACTTCGAAGGTGAAGAGCGCCGCATAATGACGAAGCGAGTTCAGAAACTCCTCGACGCGTCTGTCGCGCAGAATAATGCCGGCTGCCGCACTGAGGCGCCGCAGCGCCAAAACGATGACCCACCGCCTCGCCGAGACCAAGGTGCGACGTCTCGAACGCCGACTGGCGTGGCCCGTGGGAAGAAGGACAAGGAGCCGGCTGCCAGCTGCAGTCGGACTCACATCACCATCGAGCGCGACCAAGACGGCCGCCCCAGAGCGGTGGAACAGCGGCACGACTACTTACCTCCCCCTCCTCGCAGAGAAAGACAAGTCTCCCCGCCGCCCGTGGAACATCCGACTCTCGGCGACCGCCTTGGCCGCCGAGAGGGAGTCGGAGAGAACGACGCCCGCCACCGGATCGACCGACTGCACCGATCCCTGGCGCTGGAAGAAGAAGACGAGTTGGGTCCCCCCTGCTTTGGACCCCGCATCCGGGACGAGCCCTTTCCCAAAGGGTTCAAGATCCCCCGAGACACGCCCAAATATACCGGCACCGTGAAGCCGGAAGATTGGCTGATCGACTACTCCACAGCCGTCAACATAGCGAACGGCAATAAGCGTGTTGTCGTAAGATATGTCCCGCTCATGCTCCAGGGCTCGGCCCGGACGTGGTTAAACAGTCTGAAACCTCGCAGCATCAATAGCTGGGTCGACTTCACCGAGGCTTTCGTCCGCAACTTCACGAGCACGTACAAGCGACCTCCCAAGCCATGCCAGCTCTCCTTGTGCGTGCAAGGCCCTGACGAGTCTACTCGCGACTACCTCATGCGATGGGGCGAACTCCGGAACTCCTGCGAGGGCGTGCACGAGGTGCAGGCCATCGAGTACTTTACTGCCGGGTGTAGAGAAGGCACCCTCCTCAAGCACAAGCTCCTCTGCGATGAGCCGGAGACCCTCGATGAGCTGCTGATCACAGCGGACAAGTACGCCACGGCCGACTCCTCCATGAAGGCGGAGATTCGGGTCAACACAACTGGCAAAGTCGCCCCTCAGGCTCCAAGAACTCCGGCTGGAGACACCAGTCGGCGGCAACAGTAGAATGATCAGAAGCGCAAAGCCTCGCAGCCGACTTCCAGCAGTCGGCAAGTGGCAACGGCCGAGGACCAGCAGCTGGAGGGACCGCCTCCGGCGAAGCGGCAGAAGGGCGGCAAGTCCAACTGGCTGCCGGCTTTCTCCTACGAGCGGACTCTAGATGGTCCCTGCAAGTTTCACAGTGGCGCGAAGCCGTCAAACCACACCACCAGGAAATGCCACTGGCTGACCAGAATCGCTAAGGGGGACGGCCTGCTCCCTCCCGCTCCTGCTGGGCTGCCTCCTCCACCACCGCCCCAGCAGCCGGCTGTCAGGCCAGTCGGCGCGATACAAGACAAGTTCCCAGATGAGCACGGAGCCTATGTGGTGTTCACCAGTATAGCGGATGACCGGCGCAGCAGGCGCCAACAGCAGCAAGAAGTGAAGCGGCTGCGTCAAGCACTCCAGAGTTCATGCATTGGTCCGAGAAGCCTATCAGTTGGAGCAGAGCTGATCACCCAGAGGTGATGCCGAGTCCAGGCTCCTACGCCTTGGTCTTAAGCGCCACACTCGCCACGGATAGGCGGGCCACTCGCTTCTCGCGAGTACTAATAGACGGAGGCAGCAGTATCAACATCCTGTACAAGGACACGATGGAGAAGTTAGGAATCAAGCGGAGACAGCTCCAGAGCAGCCGGACTATGTTCCACGGAATCGTCCCTGGCCTTTCCTGCTCACCAATCGGCAAGATCCTAATAGATGTCCTCTTTGGAGACAAAGATCATTTCCGCCGAGAGCCAATTTGGTTTGAGGTGGTGGACCTTGACAGCCCATATCATGCACTGCTTGGCCGACCCGCCTTGGCCAAGTTCATGGCGGTCCCCCACTACGCCTACCTCAAGATGAAGATGCTGAGTTCCAAGGGAATCCTAACCGTGACCGGCGACTATAGGAAGTCGTCCCCTTGCGCGGCCGAAAGCAGTCGGCTGGCCGAGTCCTTGGTGATCGCAGCCAAGAAACGGCTCCTTGATCGGGTCGTGGCGATGGCCAGCAAGCAGCCCGAGTTATCGCCCGACCCGAAGGAGTCAGAAGCAGAAGGATCATTCAAGCTGGCCAAAGAAACAAAGAAGATACTGTTGGACCCGGAGCACCCGGAGAGGTACACTGTCATGGGCACAGGCCTTGACAGCAAATAGGAAGGCGAGCTCGTCGATTTCCTCCGTGAGAATCGCGACATCTTTGCATGGTCCCCCAAGGACATGCCTGGTGTCCCGACGGAATTCGCCGAGCACAAATTACACGTCCAATCTGATATGAAGCCCGTCAGGCAGCCCTTGCGCCGCCTGTCAGAAGAAAAAGGAAGAGTTGTTGGAGAAGAAATAGCCCGGCTCCTTGCAGCCGGCTTTATCATGGAAGTATTTTTTCCAGAGTGGCTGGCAAACCCGGTGCTGGTGCTGAAGAAGAACAAGCAGTGGCGGATGTGCATTGATTACACGAGCCTCAACAAAGCCTGCCCCAAGGACCCATTTGCTCTGCCAAGAATTGATCAGGTGATAGACTCCACAGCCGGATGCGAGCTGTTGAGTTTCCTAGATGCATATTCAGGGTATCACGAGATCAAGCTGAACCCGGCTGACCGACTGAAGACCGCCTTCATCACGCCGTTTGGAGCCTTCTGCTACCTGACCATGACGTTCGGCTTGAGAAACACCGGCGCCACCTTTCACCATTGCATGCAGAAGTGCCTCCTGACGCAACTCGGCAGAAATGCCCACGTCTATGTGGATGATGTGGTGGTGAAGACAGAAAATCGTGGAACCTTGCTGGAGGACCTCAAGGAAACATTTGAGAATCTACGCCGATTCCAGATCAAGCTCAACCCGGAGAAGTGCATTTTCGGAGTACTAGCCGGCCAGCTCCTCGGTTTCCTGGTCTCCGAACGCGGCATAGAGTGCAACCCAGTAAGGATCAAGGCCATCAAGAGGATGGAGGCACCCAGACGACTGTTGGATGTGCAGAAGTTCACCGGCTGTTTGGCATCCATCAGCAGATTCATCAGTCGATTGGGCGAGAAGGCTCTCCCCTTTTATCAGCTCATGAAGAAGACGACCTTCTTTGAGTGGACTCCCAAGGCGGACGAGGCTTTTCTCCAACTAAAGAAGATGTTGACTACTCCTCCTGTGCTGGCGGCTCCGACTCCCAAAGAGCCCATCCTCCTGTACATTGCCGCCACCAGCCGAGTAGTCAACACGGTCATTGTAGTCGAGCGCAAGGAGGAAGGCAAGGCGCTACCCATCAAGAGACCGGTATATTACTTGAGTGAGGTGCTGTCGACCTCCAAGCAGAACTACCCCCATTACCAGAAGATGTGCTACGGCGTGCATTTTGCCGCCAAGAAATTGAAGCCTTACTTCCAGGAGCATCCAATCACCATGGTCTGCACGGCTCCACTGGCCGAGATCATTGGAAGCCGAGATGCTTCTGGCCGGGTGGCCAAATGGGCCATCGACCTGGCTCCCTACACCATCTACTACGAGCCCCGCACCGCCATTAAGTCACAAGCACTGGCCGACTTCCTCGTCGACTGGGCCGAGACCCAGTATCTGCCGCCAGCGCCCAACTCCACCCATTGGCGGATGCACTTCGACGGCTCCAAGATGTGCACCGGCTTGGGAGCCGGCATCGTCCTCACTCCCCCCAAGGGCGACAAGCTCAGATATGTGCTACAGATCCACTTCGCCGCCTCCAACAACGTGGCCGAGTACGAGGCGCTCATTCACGGGCTCCGGCTTGCCAAAGAACTCGGCATTCGCCGGATCCTGTGTTATGGCGACTCTGACTTGGTGGTCCAACAATCATTTGGTGATTGGGACGCCAAGGACGCAAATATGGCGAGCTACCGTTTCCTCGTCCAGCAACTCAGCAGATACTTTGAGGGGTGCGAGTTCCTCCACGTGCCAAGGAACGACAATGACCAAGAAGACGCCTTGGCACGAATCGGCTCCACCCGCCAGGCAATATCATCTGGTGTCGCCCTCTGGCGCCTCCTCAAGCCTTCTATCAAGCCGTCACCAGAATCGGATTCAATCTATGTGCCGGCTCCACCTGAGGAGGACGGATCCAACTCCAAGAAACATACAGTCGATGCCGGCCCGGGGACTTCAGAACCCAGCCCGGGGACTGCAGTAGCAAGATCGAAGACTCCAGAGCTCGACCGGGGGACTGCTCCAGTCGGCCCCGGGACTTTGTCAAATCAGCAAGCGGCTGCGGATTCCAACCCGCCGCCCCCCAGCCCAGCCACCCTTAACCAAGTCGCGCTAGTGGCAGTTGAAGAAATAGCAGCACCTTCATGGGCCCAGCCCATCCTCATATTCTTAGTAAACAGAGAGTTGCCAACTGACGAAATCTTTGCTCGGCAAGTGCAACACCGAGCAACAGCCTACACCATAGTCAACAGAGAGCTAGTCAGGCGCAGCGTCACTGGCGTTTTCCAATGCTGCGTCGAAGCAGAACAAGGTCAGGCAATCCTTAGAGACATCCACGAAGGCGAGTGCGGTCACCACGCGGCCTCAAGGGCACTCGTCGCCAAAGCCTTCAGGCACGGTTTTTTCAGGCCAACCGCTCTGGAAGAGGCCAAAGAGTTAGTCCAAAAGTGCAAGGGGTGCCAGATTTTTCGTTCCAAGCCACTTCAGCCGGCTTCCGCACTCAAGACTATCCCTATCGCCTGGCCCTTTGCAGTCTGGGGCCTGGACATGGTGGGACCATTCAAGACGGCATGAGGTGGCTTGACTCACCTACTTGTCGCAGTGGACAAATTCACCAAGTGGGTGGAGGTGAAACCAATCAAGAAATTGAATGGTCCGACTACAGTGACCTTCATCGGTGACATCACAACTCGGTACGGCATCCCACAAGGCATCATCACCAACAATGGCACAAATTTTGCCAAAGGCGCCTTGGCCCGTTTCTGCACGACACAGGGCATCCGACTGGACTTAGCGTCCGTTGCCCATCCGTAGTCAAACGGCCAGGTGGAGCGAGAAAATGGCCTCATCTTATCCGGCATCAAGCCTCGACTCGTCATACCGCTGGAGTGATCTGCCGGCGCTTGGCTTGAGGAGCTGCCAGCCGTCCTCTGGAGTCTGCGCACGACTCCAAACAAGTCAACCGGCTTCACACCATTCTTCCTCGTCTATGGCACTGAAGCCGTCATCCCAACGGACATAGAGTTCGACTCCCCACGAGTCACCATGTACACCGAGGAAGAAGCAGAAGAAGCACGTCAAGACGGCGTCGATCTGCTGGAAGAGGGCCAGCTATTGGCACTCAGCCGGTCTAGCATCTACCAGCAGAGTCTGCGTCGATACTACAACAGGAAGGTCAGGCCAAGATCCTTTCAAGAGGGCGACCTTGTGCTCCGGCTGATCCAACGAACGGCCGGCCAACACAAGCTGTCGGCACCTTGGGAAGGCCCCTTCATCATCAGCAAGGTGCTAGGGAATGACGCCTACTATTTGATCGACGCCCAGAAGCCCCGAGCGCGCAAGAGGGACGATTCCGGCAAAGAGACAGAGCGCCCGTGAAATGCAAATCTTCTTCGAATATTTTACAGTTCATGCAGTATGTATCACACTACCCCTTTGTATTAAAGTACTAAGACTTTGGGCCCCCCGAGACGAGCTCGGGGACTGCCCTTTTTGTTATCTGTACGATAAGAATTATGCCTCCGAGTACATTACTTTCATTACAAGCCGCTTGGCACCGGGCCTGAATAGTCGGCCCGGGGACTCGCCGCCTTGTGCTATGAGAAGCTTCCCGCAGTCAGACAAGTAGTGTGCGGTGCCCAATCCGCCTCCTGGCAAAGCCGCAGCTCGCAGAGCGACTGTGAGACAGGCAGGAGTGAGGAAGAACGGGCACCCACACGAAAAATGGCTAAGGACCTAAAGCACAAACATAGCATAAGACAGCCTCCAGCATTTCTGAAGTGGAAGGCCGACTCATGAGTAGCCGGCTCGCTGTCTTCATTAGCCTCTATTAAGGACGTCCGACTATTGGGTAGTCGGCATGTCGCTTCCTATTCGACTTGCTAAAGAAACTCTAAACAGCCAAGTCCTTGCCTTCCCAAAGTAGCCAAGCACTTGACTTAGCGGCAGTCTGCAGAGCGGCTGCTAGACTGACAAGGCAGCGACTAAGGGAAGGCGGCAAAAGGAAAAGCCTAAAGGGCAGTAAGCAAGGAAAGACGGAAAGCAGATTAATATTTACATAGGCCCTTGGCTAAATTTTCGAATAGAAGTTCAAGATACATCCCGCGGGTGGAATTGTTCGAATCTAACAAAGTTTTCAAAAGATTACTAAGACAGACAAATAGTGGCGAGAAAGGCAGCCTAGGAGGCGGCATCTGGGAGTGGAGGATCGGAGGAGACGGCGGTGTCAGGCGCCAGGGCAGTCGGCCGGGCGGTCTCGGTTTGATCGCCTCCGGTGGCAGTCGCTTTCTCCTGACGCGGCTCGTTGCTGGAGGCGCGGTCGAGCTGAGGCTGGATGCCTGCTCCGTCTTCTGGCACCTCCGCGTCGCCTTTGGCCTCCACCTCGTCCTCCTCCTCAGTGCTGGAGTCGATCACCTCTGCCGAGTCCTCGCCATACTCCGGGTTCATCCCGAACCACTCTGCCGGCACTTCCTCGCCGCCTTCAGCCCGCTCGGGCACGAAGACGCTGGTGTCCGTGTACTCGGCGATGGCTGCAACACGCTCTATAAGGGCGCCCTCCACGGCTCTAATTCGCCCTGGGCTTCCGACCGGAACGCGGCCAGGCGGTCCAGGTCCAGCCCTGGATACCACGCCTTGACGAACTCCAAGGCCCGGCGCACTCCGGCCCAGGCCGAGGAGCCCTTCCAGGCCTCAAGACGGCCGGCAGCGACTTCCAGCCAGTCGGCGGTCCGACTGGCGGTGCGCAGAGCTGGCATATCTAGCCACAAAGCGGCAACCGCCTGGGCGCCGGCACGCTGAAGCCGGCGCATCTACCGGTGGACCGGACGAAGACGGGCTTCAATGCTCAGGAGCTGTTCATCAACGGTTCGGGGGGCATTAGCGGCGATCTCCTCACAATTCGCCCTTCGCGCCTCACGAGCAGCCTCGATGGCCAGAGGGACCGCCTGAGAGTGACCAGGGAAGAAGTCTGCCAAGGCAAAAAAGAAGAAAGTCGAAAAATCAGAAGTCGCCCCGACACATAAGTCGGAAGCGCGAAGAAGCGAAAGAAACGTACCATCCACAATATCCTCGATCTCGTGGAAGCCGGAGGTCAGCATCGCCTCCCTGCCAGTTCAGGAGGAGCGCTTCGCTCTCGAACTCGGCCAGGAGAGCGGCTTCCTTCTTCTCGGCCTCTTCCTGCGCCTTCTTAAGCATCTCCTTCTGCGCGGCCAGCTGCACCACCAACAGGTCACGCTCCATGGCGAGCCTGCCACACTCCTCCTCCTTGGCGCGACGGGTGGTATTGGCCTCGCCCAGCTGCTCCTGAAGAGCGGCGTTGGCTCCTACAAATCGAAAGAGAAAACAAATTAGTCGTCAGCAAAGAAGATCGCCGGGAAGATCCGGCCCGACTGCTCAGCAGTCGGCCCGAATCTCAGGGACTACAGCCCGCGGGTGCGCGAGCGCGCCCCCGTGAAGAAGAAGAACTCACTCCGGCTTTCCGACAAGTCGGCAGCCCGCTTGCCCAACTCCTCAACATTGCGGTTGAAGGCAGTGGCGCGGAGGTTGTGATACTCCTGCAGTAAGTCATTGAAGACGAAGTTAGTGTTTGGAACTCGCCAGAGAGAGTTCCGAACCGCCTGCTCAGCAGCCGGCCCGGAACTCGGGGACTACACCCAGTGGGTGCGCTGGCGCGCCCCCACAGAGAAAAACAAGAATCAAGAAGGAGAAGAAACTTACTCGGACGGCCGTTCGCGCGGCCAGGTGCGCTCTGGTACAGGCCTGAAGGGCATCGCCTTTGGCCCACAACTTCGCTTGGACTTCTAGGAGCAGTTGATTTAGCGGCCCGGTGCCGCCTCCGCGCACCCACCCGGTGGGCGCGACGCTTGTGGCCTCGGCGTCTAGAGCTGCCGAGCTGGCAGCGTCGATCTCCCGAGGTCACGACGCCGAGGTCGCCCTCTCAAGACGGCGACGCACCGGCGAGGCGACTTGCAGAAGCAGCCACGCTTCGGCCTCGTCCATGGCCAGCGGCTCCGACGGATCCGCCTGCTGTTTACCGTGCAGCCTCCCAGACGGTGGTGGAGGCGGCGGCGGCGGCACGAGAGCATCTGACATGGAGGCCTCGCCGCTCTCCTTCTCCATGATGGGGTTCTCGGTGCCGGCTCCCCTGGTCTGCCCCGTGAACTCCGGAGGCGGCGGTGCAGACGATAGTGGGGGGACGAGCATCGCCGATCGGTGACGCGCGGCCTCCTCGGCGCGCCCTCTCGCCGCAAGGGAGGCCTCGGCATCATCCAACTTTTTTTGGGCGGAGGCGGCCGCCCTGTCGGCCTCCGCCTTCTCCAAACGCGCGGCCTCCTCCTCCTCGTGCTTCTCCCGCGCATTCCGCTCCGTCGCCTCCCGGACGTCGGTGGCAGGGTCGGGCCGCCGAGTATTGGCGGATGTCTCTGCCGACCCCATGACGGAGGGGACGGCGACTATCTCAAGGGAAAGAGGGGCCCTGAAGAAGAATGGAGGAAGTATATAAATGAAGACTCAGACAAGATTCGACAAAGAAAATAAAAGAGCATAAAGACTGACGCGGATACTAGCGGCGGCTTTCTCACTTCCCTTCGGAAGCGGTTGGCCTTCGCGGCCGCCTCCTATCGCCTGGTCGCGGCGGCCGCCCCCTTGAACTTCTTCAATTTGCCGCCGGGCGCAGTCGGCCCGGCGTGATGCCTCTTCGCGCCGCCTTGACCAGCGGAGGAGCCGGCGCCCGACGGGCCAGTCCTCAGCTGGTGGCGCGGAGCGACTTCGCCTTCGGCGTCGTCATCAGGCCAGTCGGCGAAGGTGGCCGAGGGCCTGAAGTCGCCCTCTGCCCCCCCTCCTCCGCCTTCGGCGTCGGCTTCCATCGCCGCCGCCCCCAAGTCGGGGTCATCGACGTCGCTCTCCGCGCAGTCAGGAACATACTCGCGGGGCTGCCTCGTGGCACTGGCAGCGGGCTGCATAAGAGGATTCTAGTTCAGAAGAAGCCAACAAGAGTCAGAAGCCGGAGTCGGCTGCGGAAAAAGATAAAATAGCAGGGAGACGCGACTTACCACTGGTGGAGGGTTGACGCGCGAGTACGGCTCCTTGCCGAACTGCCAGTCCTCCTCGTACTCGTAGTGCGCGATGTAATTTACCATGTTCACCACCTCCTTGCGGGGCATCTCCTTGGTGCTCATCCGACTTGGGTTTCGGAGGCCGCTCATCTGACAGATCAGGTGAGGCCGGCCTTGGAGCGGGAGAACTCGGTGCGCCACGAAGGTGGCCAGCAAGTCGGCCCCGACGAGTCCCTCCGACTGCGTCAAGACTCGGAGTCGCGCCACGGCGGCGGCTCCGGTAGGAGTCAGCGTCTTGACTCGGTGGAACCAGCTGGGGAGCCGCCCAGTCAGGGGAGCGGCGTTGTAAGGCGGCAAGTTGACCTAGTCATCGTCGGAGGCGAGGTTCCTCACGTAGAAGTACGAGCGCTGCCACATCTTCACCGACTTGATCAGCATGATGGGAGGAAAGGGGTTGTCGGCCGTCGAGCGCCGCATCACGATGAAGGCGCCGCACTGGGCCGGCACGCCGGCGATGTGCGTGCCGAGCTTAGAAGAGAAGAATTCTCCCCACAGCTCGATGGTGGGGAGAACTCCGAGGAAACCTTCACACAGGGTGGCGAAGGCGGAGAGCAGCACCACCGTGTTCGGTGTGAGGTGGTGCGGCTGAAGGCTGTGGAACTCCAGGAACGAGCGAAAGAAGCCGCTCGCCGGCAGCCCCAGGCCGCACATAAGGTGCGAGCGGAAGATGACCCGCTCGCCCTCTTCCGGCGCCGGCCAGATTTCCCCCTCTGGCGCGGCGCGGGCGCGCACGAGGTCCGCGCTAGGGAGACGGCGGGTCTGGCGGAGGAACTCGATGTGTTCCTCCTCTACCTCCGAGCCGTCCCATACGCCGGAGCGCACGGCAGAGGCCGCGACGGAAGAAGAGCTCATCGCCGCGGTAGGGTGTGCTCCTACTCAACGGCGGAGGAAGGAAGGAGAGAAAGCAAGATGAGGCGGGGAAGCGGGGAAGAATGGCGCATGAGCTGTGCCGCTCCGTTTCCCCCCGCCTACTTATAGCCCTGCGGGCTGAGAAGCCGAGGGGGCGGGCGTGGGATTAACTGCGCACGATGCCCCACGCCGCCCCACGATTTACCCACGAAGTTACTGCGCGCAGTAATGACATGGGGAAACCAACCGTCCTCAGCCACAACAGATCCGTCCGTATGCCGAGGCGTGGTAGTGGCGGGCCCCGCCTAACGGCCCGTCCCGTCACGCGCGTGGGCAGGCAGACTGTCCTCCCCACGTGGCGCTACGCGATAGGACCGCCCTAATGACTGCGGGGAAGCGTATCAGGCACGCCGCCTGGCTTCCCGCCGCGATCTTCGAACTGGGGCTCTCCCCCGAAGCTCCGACTTTCGATAGTCGGCCCACGGGAAGACGGCAGCCGAGTCCCAGAGTCTGCGCTTTTAAAAGATTGAAGCTGTTGAAGCCCCACAATACAGCGACCGCAGGGTTTCACAAGCTTCGGGGACTACTGTCAGAGTAATGGGCCACGGGTAGGCCAACCCGAGCCCTAGGACATTTCAAGACATCGGGGCAGGCCGCGCCCCTCAGGCCGAGTCCCAGAAGCGACTCCAAGATATGCCGAGTCCAAGCTGGCGACTCCCAGATAAGCCGACTCCATGCTGGCGACTCCCAGGGAGGCTGACTATGGAGAGTCGGCCCAAGACTCCTCCCTTATCCCG